>NW_020948392.1:1230762-1237547 GCF_900497805.2 Vombatus ursinus | reverse complement strand
ACACACACACACACACACACACACACACACACACACACACACACACAAGAAAAATAAGATGAAAAAAGTATGCTTCAATCTGCACTTAGAGTTCATCATTTTTCTCTTTGGGGGTGGATATTATTTTTCCACACAATTTCTTTGGAATTGTTTTGGATCATTGTCTTTCAGATGATGGCTTTCCGGATTTTTCTGAAGCCATCTTGTTTATCATTTCTTTTCGCACAATAACATTCCATCACAATCATATGCCACAACTTGTTCAGCCATTCCTTAGTTGATGGGTATCCTCTTAATTTTCAATTCTTTGCTACCACAAAAAGAGGTGCAACATTTTTCTACAAACAGATCTGTTCCCTTTTCTTTGATCTCTTTGTGATATAGACTTAGAAGTAGTATTGCTGAGTCAAAGGATATGCCAAGTTTCCCCCTTTGGGTGTAGCTCCAAATTGTTCTCCAGAATGATCTGAACATTTCACAACTCCACCAATGGTTCTACTATCCTTTGTTTCTTTTCCTTGACTAGTGATTACACACACACACACACACACACACACACACACACACACACACACACATAGAAACAAGAAGATTTGACTCTCACTTACCTTATATATAGTAAATTAGAGTCAAATCTTCTTGTTTCTACCTTCATAAAATTTCATGTATATATTCTTTTCATTCATACAGCCCCACCTCTGGCCTAAATTATTGCAATAGGTTCCTCGTTGGTCTTACTGCCTCAGGTCTCTCATCATTCTCATCTACTCTTGACAATCTGTTAAATAAACTTCCACCAACATTCTTCCTCACCTGAATTATCAATACATTGTAGTTTATTATCTCCAAGATCGAATATAAAATCTTCTGTTTGGAATTTAAGGACAACCAGGACCCTCCCTACTTAGAGAAATATTATTTTTCCATTATATCAACAACCAATTATTAAATTAAGATTGAGATCTTTCCTATTTCCTCATTTAGGGACCAGCCCTTACAGGTCATTCAGTCAGTCTCCAAGGGACATTGTTGATAATTCAGATTTCCTAAGTCCTGCAGGAACATGTTCCTCAACCTTGGGAAGGATCCCACCAAATTAGAAGACCTTGCTTCTGTTTAAAGTGTAAGAAGAATCCAGTCTAGGCAAGGTTTTGCCCCAAGTAAATGAGCCCTTGTCCTTGGAACCCTCCATTAGAATTTAGGGTGATTCAGCTTATAAAAGAGAAAAACAACCAGAGTAGTTTGGGTAGAGATGGATTCTTTTGTCCAGATTGCTAGAGTTAGTTGAGTCTCATTATAAATTCACATTCTCAGCAGGAGTAGCTGAGGACTTTCAGCCCATCTTCTCATTAATATGTCCATTCCCTCTTTAATTGTTCAGTAATCAGGATTGATTTTCACCTGTCAGCTTTTTCAAAGGTAGTTAAGCATTCAGGGATCTCCCTGCTCTTTGGTTACTGAGACCACTAATCATCAATTTATTGATTATTTGCTGACCTAATTAATAAGTTGATTATTAAATATCCAAAAAACTGTTGATGCTTTTCATTCATCACTCTACCTTTCCACTCTTCTTAAACTTTATTCAATTCAACACAATCTGTGATATAGCAATAGCAACCTTCTTGCTGTTCTTTGAATAATAATCCATTTCACAAATCTGTACTTTGCATTGGCTATACCCCATTATTGTAATGCTCTCCTCTTCCCTTTTTATATCCCTAATTTCTTTCAAGATCTAATTCAAATGTTAACTTCTGTCAGGGACCTTCAACAACCACTTGAACTTTCCCCTCTCAGGTTACCTTCCTTCTATTGTGTATGTATCTTGTTAATTTATATGTTGCCTCCATCTCATTAGGAAATAAGCACTTAAAAAGGACCTACTATGTGGCAGGCACTATACTAAGCAGTTTTTTTCTTAGAAATAATTGATCCTCATATTTGATTTCATTTGATCCCCATGACAACCTTGAGAGATAGATGCTATTATCATCCCCATTTTATATTTGAGGAAACTGGGGAAAACAAGTTAAGTAACTTGCCCAGAGTCACATTTAAAATAATCACAGACAGTATAAAATCTTAGAATTCCACCTACCAAGACCCATTCAGGAAGTATATGATCAGCATGACAAAATACTCTTCACACAAAGACATCTAAATAATCAGAGAAATATTAATTGATCATGGGTAAGTCAAGCCAACATAATAAAATTACAATAGTACCTAAATTAATTTACTTATTGAATTCCATACCAACCAAACTTCCAAAGAAATATCTAATAGAGCTAGAAAAAAAATAAGTTCATCTGGAGAAACAAGAGATCAAAGGAATCAATGGTGGTGGTGGCAGGGGGGTGGGAAGGAATGGAAAGAATAAAGTCTATCAGTACCAAATTGCAAAGTATGCTACAAAACTATAATCATCAAAATAATGTGGAAATCTGGATGACATATGGAGAGGCTGATCAATGATATAGATAGGCACACAATATACATATGTAAATTAGAAACCCTGGTGTGTGACAAACTTGAAGATCCCAGCTATTGGGGCAAGCCTTGATTATTCAACAATTACAACAACAACAACAACAACAAAACATTGGGAAAACTGGAAAGCAGTATGACAGAACCTAGGTGTAGATCAACATGTCATACTGTATACTAAGATAAGCTCAAAATAGGTATGTGATTTAGACATACAAAGTGACATCATAGACAAAGTAGTGGAACATGGAAAAAATTACCTGTCTATGATAGAGTAAGAGTTCATGACCAAACAAGAGACAGAGAAGTTCATGGGAGGTAAAATGAATCATTTTTTATTATATAAAATTAAAACTTTTTCATTGACAAAAACTAATGCAGCTAAAATTAGAAGAAAAGCAACAGCTAGGAAAAAATCTTTGCAGAAAGTTTCTCTGATAAAAGTCTTATTTCTGAGATATATAGGGAAATGAGCCAAATCTACAAGAATCAGTTGTTATTGATAAATGGTCAAGGGATATGAATAGGAAGGAATCAAAATCATTAATAGCCATATAAAAATTATCTATGTGGGTAGTAATTATGGAAATACAAATTAAAATAACTCTAAAATATGACTTTATACTCATCAGATTGGTAAGATGACTAGAAAGGAAAATTACAAATGCTGGAAAGGCTGTGGGAAAATAGGTACAATACTGCCCTGTTAGTACTATGAACTAGTTCAACCATTCAGGAAAACAATTTGAAACTATGCTCAAAAAGCTACTAGATTGTGCATATCCTTTGATCCAGGAATACTACTACTAGATCTATGCCCCAAAGAAAGAGGAAATGGGCCCATATGTCCAAAAATACTTATAACAACTTTTTTTGTGTGTGGTGACAAAGATTTGGAAACTCAAAGGATGTTCATCAATTGGGAATTGGCTGAACAAATGATGATATATGAATAGAAAAATTACAGCGCAATATTGTGTATAAGAAATGATGAAGAGGATGGTTTCAGAAAAACTGGGAAGATTTTTTTAGGAGTAACACCAAAATAGAAATCTTGAAAAACAGAAGAGAGTTTAACAAAATTAAAGTGCAAACCATGCAAAAGTGATATAAATAAAATGAGCAGAACCAGGAGAATAATTTATATACTAACATAAATATTGTAAAGATAATCAACTTTGAAAGGCTTATTAACTATAATCTACCTCATGACAAACTACAACTCCAAGGAACTCATGATGAAACATGCTATTCATATCCAGATAGAGAACCAATGGACTCAGTACAGTTTGAGGCTTATTTTATTTTCTTTATTTTTGGGGGATGGGGGAAGGGTCAGGGCATGACTACTGGAGAACTTGTTTTGCATGACTACATATTTGGAATGGATTTTGTTTTTCTTGCCTTATTCATAGGGAAGGAAAGGAGAGAATTTAGAACTGAAAATAAAACAAAACTCAATTTGAAAATAACCTATGGACTATATTCAAAGCTTTACTTGGAAAAAGGAACTATTCATGAAAGGCACATTAATGTCCAATATGATGAAAATTTGACTTCATGATGAATTAAAGAATGTGTCACATCAACTCAATGCCAAATCATGTAAAACAAGTGATTACAACAAAAGGACATATTTCATATTAAACATATTTTGAAGATGGAAAAAAGTTTAGTATATTGTATGTCAATAAATTTAATTAATTATTTCAGTTTGTTCCAGTTAATTTATATTCTACTATAAGGTATACCTTAGTGTTGACTCATCATTTTATTAAGCATCCACACACATATCTTACCAAGAATTAGAAAGCTTCCATGGATGTCAAAGATCTGTAGGAAAAGAATTTCTCAGCATATGGATTTCCTGCTAGGATCCATTCTTACTAAAGTAGAAATTTTGAGAGTAATTTACTCAAGGACATGTCTGCTATGGGAGGCACAAGAAGTCTAGAACTAAACTTTGCCATTCCAAGGAGACCCCAGTCTGAGTGTTTTAATCACACATTGATAAACTAGGTAGTAATTCTGACCTAGAACTTCAGCTATAGAGACCCCTAAGTTGCAAGCAAAATCCATAGAGACTAGAAATATTGACAGTCAGCCTGGGTTCTCAGGACATTCAGGTGTAGGGAGTCAGTCCTATAAACCTTATGATGATGAAAGTGATGATGATGATGATGATGACATTGACAATGATGATGATGATGAGCCCATGCCTTTAACCAGTTCATATATGTGTGTGTGTGTATGTATATATGTATATATATATATATATACATGTATATATACATATATATATGCAGAAAGGTCTGTAGGTCTCAAAAGTGTTTGTTAGAATCATTTGATTTGTGACAAGACAAACTTATGATGTGAGAGGAGAAATAGAAGTGGTTACACAAGTAACCATATGACATTACCATTGCTTAGCCATGGTATATATGCATATATGGGTAAGGGTTAATGTATATGCTAAATTACTGCATATTTCTGAGTTATGATCTGGTCTTATCATTTTTATAGTCATGTCTACTTATGTACCAGTGGTACATTTGCCCATCAGTACAGTAGCTTTGCCCATCAGCTATTCAATGTTTTGCCATTTATTTCTGTATATATAATTGATTATATTGTTACCATATAGATCTATTGAAATTGTTTCTGCTAGTTTTTAATTGGTTTTATTGCTGTATATGTTTATTTGCTTATAGATATACACATACTATCATGAAATAGGCATGTAATTTGTGTTACATATTATTTCAATATTTAAGCATTGAAACAATCTTTCAAGTAATGCTTTGTGTATGCCATGTCTACTGCATATGATGTTAATGAGGATTTGATTTAAATGGTACATTAAATATAAATTAAAAGAAGTATTACTTGTGATATGGGAATAACAATTCTTGCTATATTAAATGTTGCACAATATGGAATTAAAATTATTTCTCATCATTACTTTCCATTAACATTTATTTTATCTCCTTCCCATCTTCCATTCCCACTGGGGAAAAGAAAAAGGAAAAACAAAATCTTTGTAATGAATATGCATAACTATACTCATATTGGCCATGTCTAAAATATGTCTTCTTTTGTATCTTGAATCTTCCACTTCAGTTCTCTGCAACCATCACTGATCATTTCATTGCAAAAAGATTTTGTCTTTAAAAGTTGTTCAGTTTTGCAATATGGTTATGGTATAAATTGTTCTCTTGATTCTCCTCACTTGACTGTGCATCAGTTCCTCTAAGTCTTCCCAGGTTTCTCTGAAACTACTGCTTTCATCATTTCAGATGACACAAAAATATTCAATTACATGCATTTACCATGATTAGCTCTTACAGCCTTTTACACCATGACCCAAATTTAGTGTTTCAAACTAACCGTATATTACTCCCCATTCTGAACTCTGTGATCCAAACAAATTGACCTTCTCTCTGTTTCTGACACATGAATTCCATTTCCCATCTTCCTGCCTTTGCACTGGGCATTCCCTATCCTGGGATTACATTCTTTTTTCATCACTGCTTCATAGAATTCCTCTTTAGCCTGAGACAAAGATGAAGCTCCACCTTCAATCTGAAGCCTTTCCTGATTCCTTCAAGTGTTTTTGTTCTTCCCCCCAAACTACTTTGTATCTAACTCTTTGCATTTATTAGTATTTATTCTCTACATTTATTTGTTATTGTTGTCCATCCTTCATTTTTAAAGCAGACCAGTGATATCACAGGTGATGTCTTAACTTGCATGTAATTGGATTTAAGTGAATCAGAGTTGTGCAAAGTTGTCATCTCCTCCAGAATTATAAAAGTCCAGTAGAAAGACAAAAGTCCATATGCACTTGTTATCTCTCCCATTACCACATACACTCCTTGAGAGATGGAGTTGTTTCATCTTTGTATTTGTGTCCTCAGTGCCTGAGTGGGTGGAACATAGCAGGTTTTCAATAAATGCATTTTGATTGATTGATCATGTTTATGATGTATATTTACCAATGTCAGACATGTCTTAAACGATTTTGCTGAGACAATAACATTTTTGACCACAGAGAAGAATGTATCCCTTCAACCCGGAACATTGAAATGAAGACATGGTTGGCTGAGGGGAGGGGAAAGAGTGTTTGTGTGGGCATGGACACATTATATATCATTTAAGGTGTCCCAGCTTCTGAATGTGGAAGTAACTTTCTTCCAGGTAAAAAAGCCATGGTACTGAAATAGAGAGAAACCACAAAGATATGGAGAAGAAGGAAGGAAGGAAGGAAGGAAGGAAGGAAGGAAGGAAGGAAGGAA
>NW_020948392.1:1210650-1230752 GCF_900497805.2 Vombatus ursinus | reverse complement strand
AAGGAAGGAAGGAAGGAAGGAAGGAAGGAAGGAAGGAAGGAAGGAAGAAGACTGTACTCTGGTTTGCTTCTCCTGCTGAACTGGCAGATAATGGGATTGGGGTTTGGCTTTGCAAACAAAAACAGGGTATAGTACAAACAATGATTGGGAAAAGTAAAGTACTATCGGGGAAAGGCAGTCCAGTGACAGCACCCTCAAGCAGAGAGCAGATCAGGACAAACCAGCAGTTCAATATTGTTGAAACTACTGGAGTTCTGCCTACATGATCTTTCTTCTTTTGTTTTCCTGGAACGTTGTCTGAGAAATTCAGTCTTTACTTACCTGTTTGACCTGGAGTCAGCTTTTATAGGCAAGTAGAGGCAACTCACCCAGTTTAAAGCTAATTAAGATTGGGGTTGAGTATATTAGATCTATCAACCCAAGGATACTAGCAGATTTAGGGACTAAGGAAGTTCAAAAGGTTTGAATCTGTAGTTGGGGGTTCATCAATTGGTGTAAGTTTTGACAGTAGTGAAAGGTAGAAAGTCCTTGGCATAAAGAAAAAAGTCCCCTGTATTAGATCCATAGTAAAGCTAGAGTTATGATCCTGGGCTGGATCCTTCACACAAGTTTAGTTTGGTTTTTTCCCAAAAAAGGGATGAGAACATGAATTTCCCTTCCTTTTCTGCACTTGTTAGGATCTGTGGATGAGGAACATTGCATTTTAGAGTCAATTAAGATAATGACTAACTAAACTGCCATTTTTTAATTCCCTTTATTTTTTGTTACAATGACTGGCTGGCAAGTGGAGAGTATATATTCAGAAATAAAGTTGATGTAAAAGCAATAGATAGTGATAAAAGTTTTATATGTATATATATACACATATGTATATGTATAAATGTATGTATACATGCATATACACATGTATGCACATATATCTATGCATATACACAAATGCATATAATACACATACACATACAGGTATATAGATTTAGATATAGCCAGACATGATGCATCACATCTGTGGTACTTGCTACTCAGGAGGCTGAGCCTGTTGATCGTAATAGGGCTAAAGCTGACTGGGTGCTCATACTAAATTCAGCACTGGTATTATGAGTACCCACCATGAGCAAAACTAGGCTGCCTACAGAGGGGTCAATTAGCCCATGTTGAAAAAATTAAGCAGGTTAAGGTTCTCATACTGATCAATTACTGGGATCAGTACAAGACTATGAATGACCTGGAAGAGATAGGGAGACTCAGTCTATCCCCTACCAAAAAAAATCTGAATTATGCCCAGGTAGAGTAAGTAGTGTAATATTGTGTAACAATAATGCTCAATTATTTAGGAGGCCTGTGGCTCTGTAGTCTTCAGAATCTTTCCTGCAGCCAAAATCTCAGTTACTACCTTTTGGGTATATTCTCCCCTACCTACCCTCAAATGTCCAGTGTATATTATAGAAACTACTTCTTTGTGGATAACCTGGAACAAGGAGTTGGAGGGTTCTAAACCAATATAGGTGACAAAAGCATAAGTTACTCTAACATGAAAATTAATTAGAAGATTATGAAGATGTCAAAATGGCAGGTTTATATACCCTGCAATCAGTGAATTCATGTAAAATAAGATAAGCTAAGGACTTTTATCTTCCTTTTTTTCAGTGTGATTTTATTTTAGCTTTACTTAAAAGGGAAGGGGTATCTTGGGGAATAAAAAAGCACAACACATCCTACGCTTAATTTTTCAAAACTCTAATATGATATGCAATAGAAAAATATTCACTTCACGGGAATATCAAAATGACAAATGTCTATGTAATACCTTGAGATGATTAATATACAATATTTTGTTATTGTTGTTATAAAGTATTTTACGTAGTATGGTGCTCATGTAATTTGAATACATTTTATGGACTTTTATATTCTTGTTTTAAAAACCTTTGAGAAGAAAAGAAATTGTAATACAAGGTATGAAATGCTCTTAAATGTAAGGCAAAGGGAAAACAGAAGTTCCAACAGAGGTAACAAAACTGTAGAGCGAACTAGTAGGCATTTATTTCAGTGCCTGTGAAGTCTTCCTTTTGATGTAGAGAAAAATAAAGATGAAAAGGACCCTGGAGAAATGTAGCAATAAATTAAACAAGAAAAGGGTTAATATTTCAGGGCAAAATTGGGTCTCCTCTATAACTCCTGTGAGAAAAAGATTAAATCCAGTTAAGATTAAAGCTAAGAAATCAGAAAGGGGGATAAGAATAGGGATTTAGCTGAGATCCAGTTTGACACATGAGGTAATTTTTTTTAAAGACACATTCTCCTGATGGACAATCATATATCAAAACCATTGATTTATTTTTACTACACATGACAGAGGTCTAAAGGTGAGCTAGGGAAGATTGACAGGTTTACCCAGGTGCGGAAACCTCTGACCAAAAATTTGAAATCTCTTTGTTGATGAATTTGTAAGTAATGAAAAGTGGGATAAAATTCAGACTGACTTACGGCTTCATTATCAGTGAGACTGATATGGCTTTCCCCTGGGAAGTCAAGGGAATCTGGGATGTATGGACAGGCAAAAGAGAGAGAAAAAATTCTAGATATGGTTCCTCCTTTTTGATAATGATGTTACTCTTTATACTTCACATAGCACTTGGTTTGCAACCCTTAATAGTATCCCTTGACATGAAAGAAAGAAAGAAAGGACAAGTGAAAGTCTTTATTATACTTTGGGAGGTGGACTTTCTCACTGGTTTTTAGTCACTACCCAAAAAATCTGGAAAAAATACATTCATGGTTTCCCTCAGGATAGTGAGACCAATTCTCTATCTAATATCATATAGTTCACAGCATTATAATGTAAGTTTTACTTAAAGAAAGAGGAAAAAGAGGCCTTTGAATGAGTAACCATGAATTTAATATATGGAATCTCTAGTCATTTACAGTACTAAAATGAATATTTTTAACAGAGACCAAATCTCTACTAAGTCCTAACTTCTTCCAATGTTATCTAGTAGTTTAAGGAGGTGATGATTTGTAGGTTCCTTCTATTCCTACCATTCCTTGCCAGCTCCAGAGTACACATAGTTTTTTGAGAGGGATGAGCAAAGGTTGCTAGGGCTCTTTAGTCTTTCCCTTTAAAGGCAGCTAGGTGGCACATTGGCTAGAACACTAAGCCTGGAGTCAGGATGACATGAGTTCAAATCCAGCTTTAGACATTTACTAGATCTGTGACCCTGGAAAAGTCACTTAAGCTCTATCTGCCTTGGTTTTCTCATGAGTGCATTAGGAATACTAATAGCACCTACCTTGCCTCCTGACAGAGATGATGTAGAGTGAGATACATATTTCTGGACATGACTAATATGAGATTTTGTATTGTAAGATTATGCATATCTTTCTGGTTTTTTTCCAAGTGGGAGAGTAGGAGGGAGAGAAAACAAATGTTTAATTGAAAGAAAAATAAAATTTAAACTGATAATAAGTAGTGTAGCACAAAGAGACAAGAACATTGGCCAACCAGCTACTTTGGCTATCTACTCAAAATCCAACATTTCAGCTAGAAAACTTTACACACACATGTGCAAATATGTGTATACATACATTTGCAAACACATATATATACATATATAATATGTGCCTGTACACACATGTATGAAGTATATATTGTGTACATGGATGGATGGATGGATGGATGGATGGATGGATGGATGTACATGAAATGTTGAACTTTTTGTAGACAGCCAAAGCTGCAGCTAGTTGGCCAACGTTCTTATTTCTTTGTGCTACACTGTGTATGTACACACATACACATATATGCAAGTATATGTATGTGTGTATATTGGTTCTATAATGCAGCAAAACATCTCAATGTTGAAAAAAATATTGTTTCAAAAAAAGAATGTACACACACAATGCAAAATATTCATTTAAAGATTTGGAGGCCAAGCCAAATTCTTTACTCTAAGCTCCCTCCCCCCACAGATTCAATCTTTAGGTTTTATGGTATGGACGTGGGTGGGGATGTTTTGCAATAAACAGGTTACATTCACTCAGGGTTCTCGCTCAGCATTTCATATATTGCAGTTTAAAGATAGATCAACAAGCAAGCAGAAGGGGCCAAAAATGACTCCAGTATTTTTGCCAAGAAAACTCCAAATGAGGTCATGAAGAGTCTGACATGACTGCACAACAACAACAAAAACAACAACAACATTTTTATTCCATGGAACATTATAAAAAAGTTCAATTGCATAATCTAGGCTGCTTTTGCAAATTGTCTTAAAGAGGCTACCTTTCCAAAGCAGTAATTCCCATGATGCTAGACTACAACATATAAAATTTCAGGTCATTCATTTGGAGAAACGAAAAACCTAGAATGTCAAGGGAAATAATTATAAAAAGGTTGGAAAAAAACAACAAATGGCACTTCAAGACTTCAAAGTATATTATTACTATAATACAGCACTCATCAAAACTGTTTCATCGATGAAACAGTTTGACAAGAGAGAATCAGAAACAATGCACCTTAGTAACCAAGGGATGGATAAAGCAGAAAGCAAATTACTTGGGAAAAATCCCATATTTTATAAGAATAGCTGGGAAAACTGGGAAGTAGTCTGGAAGAAATTTGACTTAAACCAACATTTTACACCATGTTCATCATAAATTTAAAATGAATCCATTACCTGAAAAATAAAACTCATGCAATTAATTTTTAAAAAAATAGAAGAGAATCTATTCATTCACCTATGGATAGGAGATGTATTCTTAACCAAAAAAAAAAGGATAGATGCAATTACAAAAGATAAATCACATAATTTTGATTTCATGAAATTAAAAAGCTTCTGCACAAACAAAATGAATACTTATAGGATAAGAAGTCAAGTGATTGAATGGGAAAAATCTTTTTATCAAATTTCTTGGATAAGATTTTGGCATCCAAGATACATAAACAACAAACAAATACATACACATTTGTAAATGTAAGATTTATCTGTTTTAAATATATTATATTCCATTTGTATATATGGATCATATATAATGTATATATATCAATCAATGAACATTTACTAAATACCTAATATTTAGGCATATTTCAAGACATAGGAAGACAAACCTTCCCTCATTCTATTGCAGAGGTAGAAGAGACACAGGAGCAGAGTATTGTATATATTTTTAGATTTGTCATTAATGTATTGATCAGTTTTAATGATTTTTTTTCCTCTTCTTTTATTCTTTTTCCCCTCCTTTAAGAAGATTATTTTTATAAGGGATAGTTCTCTGAGAAGGGCAGGTGGGAAACAGACAAGGTAAAATTTAGATAGTATAAAGACAAAAGATATCAAAATGTATTTTAAAAAGAATCTTTAAGGACAACAGATGATTCTAAAGTTTATAGAATCATAAACAATGGTTATTCCACTGCCTCCCTGGTAACTGTCTATTTGGCCCTAAGATATATACAAACTTTATGGATTTAAAATAATTTTCTGATACTTATTAATATAAATTCATATTCTATTGTTGTTTAGTAGATTTTTTAAAGAGTGGAAATAGGATTGTGTAGTCTTATGAAAAGGCTATTATTTGTTAATTGGATAAAAGTTTCTCCCTGGGAAAAATTAAAATTCTACATTTATATCTATATCTAGCTACCTACCTACCTAGATAGCTACCTGAAATAATTTCCTTTTATTTGGTAAGATTTTCTGCATATACTTATTAATGCAACATCAGCTTCATTTGATAACTGTTGTCTAATACACAAGTGGTAGCAATATTAGTCCTAATAACAGTACTATTAGGTAGTAAAAATAACTCAAACTTAGTGCTTTAAGATTTACAAAGTGTGATGAATTGAGTGTAATAAAATAGAAATCTATAGAGATCTTTCTAATCTTATGATTTTGTTATATGATCTAAAAGCCTACTAAAAGATTTTTAGTTGCAGACTATAGAGATCCCTGACAAATTTCTTAAAACAAATATAGCAAGGGCAGAGAAAGGCCTAAGAGGTAGCAGTAAATGTCAGCACCCATCTCTAAAAGCAGCTGGACCAGCTTTTCCTGAAATCTCAGCTATTTGGGGTCTTGGGAAGTATGTGTTTACAGAACCATCTGTTGCAACCATATAATCCTAAGAATATCACTATACAGGACTCTGGAGATTTCTTGTGGGTGGTCCAATACAATTATAATTCTATCTAATTCCCCAACTAACATATCTGGAGCTACGTATCACCTGCAGACTGAACTAGAGCATGCATGTTTCACACACACACATACACACATACCCACACACACACACACAGACACCCCCCCACACACACACACTTTAGTTACAAAATGGGCTCATAGGATTTCTCACTGCAGACAGGGAACAGCAAATTCCAGTTGTCTCTATTCTCTCTTCTCCTATTACACTTCTCCTATTTCCTTTCAACATTCTAAGAGAAATACATTTTTTTTAAATAACAGCAACCACCAAAAAAAGCTGTTCTAAAAATTACAAGACTAAAATAACTCTGTAACTTCTGAAGAAAAGTTAAATAAAAAACACTAAAAGAATTTGTCCGTGTGCATATGACATTAAACTCTAAAATGGAGATACACTTTCGCCTTTTATGCTCCCCTCCACTCTTCTCAGAGCCATCTGTAAGACTGTGGGGGAATATGGTAGCTTTACATTGCTGTCCCTAAAATGTTGTTTCTGTTGAAACAGTAATCTAATCAATTAACTTAATCAAACAATAATTTAATAATCAATCAATTAGAGTTATGAACTGTGAACTATGTGCAAAGTCATGATCTCGGCAATGGGAAAACAGAAACAAAATTTCAGCAATCTTTGACATCTTGTTGAGTCATTTCAGTTGCATCTGACTCTTTGTGACCCCATTTGGGGTTCTCTCAGCAATGACACTGGAGTGATTTGCCATTTCTTTCTCTAACTCATTTTTATAGATGAGGAATTGAGGCAAATAGGGTTACGTGACTTGGCCAGGGTCACACAGCTAGTAAGTATCTGAGGTCAGATTTGAACTCAGGAAGATGAGTCTTCCTGATTTCAGAACCAACACACTATCCACTTTGTCACCAGGCTACCCCATTGCCATCTAGGAGCTTATAATTTAGTAAGAGTATTCCACACTCTAGCCCTAGCTCTCTATCCACTATACCACCTAGAGCTTCAAGGCAGGTTTATACATATATTGTTTCTATTACACTCATACATATGCAATGAATATACATACATATAGATATGTTATACACATATGTGTGTAATGTAATAACTTCTTTTAAAACTTTATTTTAATTTTTTTTTACTTCTTTAATACTGAGATCTAACGTCTCTCTCTTCCCTCCTGACTCTTTCCTACTCACTGAGAAGGCAAACAATATGATATCAGTTATACATGTGAAACTATGCAAAACGTTTCCATGTTAGCTATATTATAAAGAAGCAAGAAAAATAAAGAAAGTAAGAAAATTATACTTCAATTTGCACTCAGAGTTAACCACTTCTCTTTCTGGAGGTGGATAGAATTTTTTTCATCATAAGTTCTTTGGAATTGTCTTGGATCATTAACTTGATCAGAGTAGCTAAGTCTTTCTAGTTGATCATCATTACAATATTGTTTTTACTGTGTACAATGATCTCCTGGTTCTCCTAACTTTACTTTGCATCAGTTCATATGGATCTTCCCATGTTTTTCTGAAACCGCTTCCCCTTGTCAATTTTTATAGCATATTAGTAATCCATCACAATCATATGCCACAACTTATACAGGCATTTTCCAGTTGATGAGCATCTCCTCAATTTCCAGTTGTTTATCACCATAAAAGAGCTGCTAGAAATATTTGTTTACATATAGGCACTTTTTCTTTGAAAGTATGCACAGCTATCTAGCCCTCTGAGTATAGTTCCAAATTGTTCTCCAGAATGGTTGTACCAGTTCACAACTCCACCAACAGTTCATTAATGTAGCTATTTTCTCTTATCCCCTTTAGCATTTGTCATTTCTGATCAGTGTGAGGTGGTATCTCAGAATTATTTTAATTCTCATTTCTCTAATCAATAATTATTTATAGCATTTTTTCCATATGTCTATAGATGGCTTTGATGTCTTCTGATGCCTGTTCATACCCTTTGACCATCTATCAGTTGGGAAATGGCTCTTATTTTTATAAATTTAACTCAGTTCAATATGTATAAAAAAATAAAGATTTTTACCAGGGAAATGCTGTACTTTTTTATATTACTTCATTGTCAGTGGTACTTTTTATCAAAATGTAGTTTCCTCAATTATTTATTTTAATTAGGTCTATTTGTACTTCTGCTGTTTTCTGTGATCATGATTGATACCCCTGCCTTTTTTTTATTTCAGCTGAAACACAATAGATTCTGCTCCAGTACCTGATTTTAATGCTGTGTGCAGAGTGTCTTTCTGATTCAAGTGTGTCTCTTGTCAATAACATAATGTTGGATGCTAGTTTCTAATCCATTTTGCTATCTGCTTCTATTTTGTGGGTGAGCTCATCGTATTCATGTTGACAGTTATTATTACCAACTGTGTATTTCCCTCCATCATATTTTCTTGTGTTTATCTTTCTCTTTCTTTTTATCTTGTCCCTCCTCAAAAGTATGTTTTGCTTTTGACCACTGTCTCCCTTAAATTTCCCTCCCTTTTATCATTTAACACCCCTCCAACTTTTTCTTATCCTCTTCCTCAACTATTTCCCTATTGGGTAAGATAGATATCCATACCCAGTGTGTGTGTGTATTCTTCCCTTTTGAAACAAATTCTAGTGAGAGTGAGGTCAAGCATTGTCTGCCTGTCCTCCTATTTTCCCCTGCACTGTAAAAGCTCTTCTTTGCTCACTTCTTTTATATGAGAAAATTTTCCCCATTCTATCTCTCCCTTTCCCCTTCTCCCAGTTGACCCCTCTAACTCACACATTTATTTTTTGTTGAGATTATCCCAACACAATTGGCTTATGCTCACACCTTCTGTCTATATAGGCTCCTTCTAACTGTCCTAATAATGATAAATTGCTTAAGAGCTACATGTATTACCTTTCCATTTAGGAATATAAATAGTTTAACTTTACTGAGGCCTTATAAAATCTTTTTCACATTTATTTTTTATGTTCCTTTTGAGTCTTATGTTTGAATGTCAAATTTTCTATTCATTTCTATTTTTTAAGTCAGGAATACTTGAAAATTTTCTTTTCATTAAATAGTCATTTCCCCCCATAAATGCTTATGCTCAGTTTTGCTTGATAGGTTATTCTTGATTTTAATCCTGGCTCTTTTGCCTTCCATATTCCAAACCCTCCACTCCTTTGACATGAAAGCTGCTAAATCTTGTGTGATCCTGATTTTGCCTCCATGATATTTGAATTATTTCTTTTGGGCTGCTTGCAATATTTTCTCCTAGACCCTGGAGCTCTGGAATTTGGTTATAGTTTTCATTTTAGGATGTCTCTCAGATGGAGATAATGGATTTTTTTTCAATTTATACTTTATCCTCTGGTTCTAGGACATTGGGGCAGTCCTTGATAATTTCTTGAAATATGATGTCAAGGCTCTTTCATTGATCGTGGCTTTCATGTAGTGCAATAATTCTTAAATTATTTTTCCTCAATCTATTTTCCAGGTCAGTGTTTTTTTTCAATGGGATATTTCACATTTTCTTCTATTTTTAATTCTTTTGATTTTGTTTTACTCTTTCTTGATTCTCATGGAGTCATTAGCTTCTAGTTGCCCAATAATTTTTAAGGAATTATTTTCTTCAATAAACTTTGGTACCTCTTTTTCCATTTGATAAATTTCACTTTTCAAGGACACATTTTCTTCAGTGCATTTTTGTTTTTGCTTTATCATTTGACCTATTCTATTTAACAATTATTTTCTTCATTTAATTTCTGTGCCTCTTTTATCATTATTCCAATTCTGTTTTTAAGGTGTTATTTCCTTCTGTATTTTTTGTGCCTCTTTTACCAGGCTGTTAATTCTCTTTTCATAATATACTTGCATCACTCTCATTTCTTCTCCCATTTTTTCCCTCTACCACTCATTTCTAACATTCCTCTTTCCCCTGGAATTGTAAACAGGTTCCCCTGCTCCTTTGCAGGTAGAAGTGGAAGTGCTCCTCTCTTCCTTGGAACTGTGACCAAGGGCCCTGCTCCCTTGTATCTGACCACAAATGCTCCCCTCTGCCCTGTACTTAGGAATGCATATGGGTGATAAAATTGCCATGCAGTGCCAGCTATACCAGGTGCCAGGAAAGGTTCCCCTGTAGTCTCTTTCTGACCAATTGTTCAACCGTTTTACTGTCTCTGGCTTCAGAGCTCCCAAAGCTAGTTGCTGTTACAATCCCCTCTGAGACTACTGAAGTTGCTGTAGCAGGAGCTCTAGGTTGGCCCCCAAACATGGTGTCACAGATCTCTTCTGTCAACCTCCCAAGTTGTCTTAGGCTGGAAAAATTTCTCAACCTGACCTTTTGTTGGCTCTGTTGTTCTCAAATTTGATTTGAAGTTTTAAAGTTGTTTGTAGGGGAAAGCTGGGAGAGTTTGGCATGGTTACTGCCTCTGATTTCATTTTGCCTCTTCCCCTAATGCTATAAATTCTATGTACTTAAAGGAAAAGCTTCTAGATAGAAAAGAGAAACAAAAATAGAGAGTTAAATTATAATAGTTGGGAACCTCAATGTGCCCCTTTCATAGTAGAAAAATAAAATTATAAGCAAGGGAGAACTTAAGAAACAGAATAAAACCTTATAAGATTCCAATTTGATAGATCTCTGGTGATTATAAGATGGTATTTGAAAGAAATATACATATTTTTCATCTTTGCATTGCATCTTTACAAAAATTAGACATGTGCTAAGGCATGAAAACTCATAAGTAAATACACAAAAGTAAAAAATATTAAAGTCTTTTTATTTTTAAAATCCTATTTAATATTTCATTTCCCCCAGTTACATGTAAAAACAATTTTAGCTTTTTTTTTCAAATTTTGAGTTCTAAATTCTCTCCCTCCCTTCCTTTCCCCCCCTCATTGAGAAGGTAAGCAATTTCACATAGGTTATACATGTGTAGTCATGCAAATAATTCCATGTAAGTCATTCTGTGAAAGAAAACACAGACAAAAAAAATAAGAAAAATAAATAAAGTAAAGAAAAAGTATCTTTGATCTGCATTCAGGCTCTAAGAATTCTTTTTCTAAAGATGGACAGCACTTTTCATCAGAAGTCCTACAGATTTGTCTTGGATCATTGTATTCCTGAGAATAGCTAAGTTATTCACAGTAGATCATCATACAATACTGATGTTATTTTGTACAATGTTCTCTTTGTTCCGCTCATTTCACTTTGCATCAGTTCATGCAAGTCTTTCATGTTTTTCTAAGAGCATTCTGATCTTTATTTCTTAGAGCACAATGGTATTCCATCACAACAATATACAACAACTTATTCAGCCGTTTCCCAATTGATGGACACTCCCTCAATTTCCAATTCTCTGCCACCACTAAAAGAGCTGCTATAAATATTTTTGAACACATAGGTCCTTATCCTTCTTGTTTTTTATCTCTTTGGGACACAGACCTAGTAGTGGCATTGTTTGATCAAAGAATATGCATGGTTTTATAGTCCTTTGGGCATAGTTCCAAATTGCTTTCTGGAATAGTTTAATCAGTATACAAATTCACCAATAATACATTAGTGTTTTCTTTTTCCCACATCCCCTCCAACATTTGTCATTTTCTTTTCCTGTCATATTAGCCAATCTGACAGGTATGAGGTAGTGGCTCAGAGTTATCTAAATTTGCATTTCTCTCAATAGTGACTTAGAGCACTTTTAAAAAAATATGACTATAGATAGCTTTGATAACTTTGTCTGAACACTGCTTGTTCATATCTTTGAACATTTATCAAATGAGAAATGACTCTTATTTCTTTAAATTTGTCTTCTTTATGTTCAATAGAGTCTTTAAAAGAGAAACTCACTGTAAAATTATTTCACAGTAATGATAAGCAGCTATGTATCTCATTCCATCCTATTTTCCCCCTTTTTACCCTACTCTCTCTCCTTTTAACCTGTCCATTCTCAAAAGTGCTCTGATTCTGATTTTTACCTCTCCCAAATTGTCCTTCCTTCCATCACCACCCACCCCCTTTTCTTATACTTTTCCCTTCCTACTTTCCTGTATGGTAAGATAGATTTCTATATCCAAGTGAGTGTGTATATTATTCTCTTTTTGAGCTAATTCCAATGAGAGTAAGTTTCCTGTGCCCCCTTCCTTGCTTCGCCCATTTCCCTCTCCACTCTAAACTCTCTTTCAGGCCTCTGTTATGTCAGATAACTTATGTCATTCTACCTCTCCTTTTTCCCTTCTCCCAGTGCATTCTTCTTTCTCATCCCTTAATTTTATTTTTTTATATAATTATGCCATCAGATGCAAATCACACCTCTGTTTTCTGTCTATGTATACTCCTTTTAACTGCCCTAATAATGAAAAAGTTTTCAGAAGTTAAAAATATAATTTTCCCATGGAGGAATATAAACAGTTTAACTTTATTGAATCACCTATGATTTCTCTTTCCTTTTTACTTTTTTATACTTCTTTTGCATCTTGTATTTGAAAGTCAGATTTTCTATGCAACTCTGTTCTTTTCATAAGGAATGCTGGAAAGTCCTCTATTTCATTGAATACCCATTTTTTCTCCTGAAGGACTATACTCAGTTTTGCTGGGTAATAGCTTCTTGGTTGTAGTCTTATCTCTTTTGTCCTTCAGAATATCATATCCCAAGCCCTCCAATCTTTTCTTTTTTTTTTAGTTTTGTTTTTTTTTTTTTCTTTTTAGGCATTTGGGGTTAAGTGACTTGCCCAGAGTCACACAGCTAGTAAGTGTCAAGTGTTTGGTCTGAAGCCAGATTTGAACTCAGGTTCTCCTGATTTCAGGGCCAGTGCTCTATTCACTGCCCCTCCTAGCTGCCCCACCCCTCCAATCTTTAATGTAGAAGCTCCTAAATCTTGTGTTATCCTGACTGTGGTTCCATGATATTTGAATCCTTTCTTTTTGACTGCTTGCAGTATTTTCTACTTGACCTAGGAACTCTGGAATTTGTCTATAATCTTCTTGGGAGTTTTCCTTTTTGGGATCTCTTTCAGGAGTTAATTGGTGGATTTTTTCAATTTCTATTTTACCCTCTGGTTCTAGAATATCAAGGGAATTTTCCTTTATAATTTCTTGAAAGATGATGTCTAAGTTCTTTTTTTAAATCATGACTTTCACATATTCTAATAATTCTTAAATTATCTCTCCTGGATCTATTTTCCAGGTCAGTTTTTTTTTCCAATAAGATATTTCACATTGTCTTTTTTTTTAATATTAAAAATTTATTAATTTATTTATTTTTAGTTTTCAACATTCACTTCCACAAGATTTTGAATTCCAAATTTTCTCCCCATCTTGCCCCTCCACCACCCCAAGATGACATGCCTTCTGAATACCCTTTCCTCTAATCTGCCTTCCCTTCTATCACCACTCTGACCCTTCTCTTATCCTCTTCCTCTTCTATTTTCTTGTATGGCAGAATCAATTTCTATACCCCATCACCTGTATATCTTAGTTCCTAGTTGCTTTTGAAAACACTTTTTTAACATTTGTTTTAAAGACTTTGAGTTCCAAATTTTCTCCCTTCCTCCCTCCCCACCCACCTTCATTGAGAAGGCAAGCAACTAGATAAAGGTTATACATGTGTAGTCATGTAAAATGCTTCCATAGTAGACATGTTATAAAAAACTAACTATATTTCCCTTCATCCTATCCTGCCCCCCCACTCATTCAATTCTCTCTTTTAACCCTATCCATCTTCAGAAGTGTTTACTTCTCATTACCCCCCCAATCTGTCTTCCCTTCTATCATTCCCCTGTCTCTTATCCCCTCCCATCCTATATTCCTGTAGGGAAAGATAGATTTCCATACCCAATTGAGTGTGAATGTTATTCCCTCCTTAAGCCAAATCCAATGAGAATAAGATTCACTCATTCCCTCTCACCTTCCCCCAATTCCCCTCCACTGTAAAAGCCTTTCCTTGTCTGTTTTCTGTGAGATTATTTATCCCATTCTTCTCCCTTTCTCCTTCTCCCAGTATAATCCTCTCTCACTGCTTAATTTCATTTTTTAGATGTCATCCCTTTATATTCAACTCACCCTGTGCCATCAATCAATTGATCTATCATCTATCTATCTATCTATCTATCTATCTATCTATCTATCTATCTATCTATCTGTCTATCTATCCATATATTTTTCCCCTCCAACTACCCTAATACTGACAAAGGTCTCAAGAGTTACAAATATAATCTTTCCATGTAGGAATGTAAATTGTTCAACTTTAATAAGTCTCTTATGATTTCTCTTTCCTGTTTACCTTTTTATGCTTCTCTTGAGCCTTATATTTGAAAGTCAAATTTTCCATTCAGCTCTGGTCTTTTCCTCAAAAATGCTTAAATGTCCTCTATTTCACTTAATATCCATTTTTTCCCCTGAAGGATTGTACTCAGTTTTGCTGAGTAGGTAATTCTTGGTTGTAATCCTATCTCCTTTGACTTATGGAATATTATATTCCAAGCCCTCTGGCCCCTTAATGTAGAAGGTGCTAAATCTTGTGTTATCCTGATTGTGTTTCCACAATACTTGAATTGTTTCTTTCTGGCTGCTTGCAATATTTTCTCCTTGACCTGGGAACTTTGGAATTTGCCTATAATATTCCTAGGAGTTTTCCTTTGGGTATATCTTTCAGGAGGTGATTGGTGGATTCTTTACATTTCTATTTGACACTCTGGTTCTAGAACATCAGGGTGGTTTTCCTTGATAATTTCTTAAAAGATGATGTCTAGGTTCTTTTTTTGATCATGGCTTTCAGATAGTCTAATAATTTTTAGATTATCTCTCTTGGATCTATTTTCCAGGTCAGTTGCTTTTCCAATGAGATATTTCACATTATCTTCTATTTTTTTATTCTTTTGTTTTTGTTTTATAATTTCTTGATTTTTCATAAAGTCACTAGCCTCCATTTGCTCCATTCTAATTTTTAAGGAAGTATTTTCTTCAGTGAGCTTTTGGACTTCCTTTTTCTTTTGACCAATTCGGCTTTCTAAGGCACTCTTCTCCTCATTGGCTTTTTGGACCTCTTTTGTCATTTGGGTTAGGCTATTTTTTAAGGTGTTATTTTCTTCAGTATTTTTTTGGGTCTCTTTTAGCAAGCTATTGACTTGTTTTTCATGATTTTCTTGCATTGCTCTCATTTCTCTTCCCAGTTTTTCCTCTACTTCTCTTCCTCGCTTCTCAAAATCCTTTTTGAGCTCTTCCATGACCTGGGACCAATTCATATTTTTCTTGCAATGTTGGGATGTAGGAGCTTTGACTTTGTTGTCTTCTTCTGGTTGTATGTTTTGATCTTCTTTGACACCAAAGAATGATTCTGTGGTCTGACTTTTTTAATACAGTTTGTTCATGTTCCCAGCCAATTACTTGAGTTTTAAACTCTTTGTTAAGGTATGGATCTGCTTCCAGTGTGGAGAATGTGCAGTTCCAGGCTTCAGGGGTTTTGTGCAGCTGTTTCCAGAGATATTTCTAGGGACCTGTAAATTTTCAGTTTTTTCCAGGTTGGTATGATCAAGGGTGAGGTATTTACTCCTTTCCTGGCCTGGACTCTGGTCTATGGGTGACCACAAGCACTCTTTTCTGCCTTGAAACTCTGAGGAGGACTCGCTCTCCACTACCTCCATAAGCTCCACCACACCAGCACTCCTCCTTGCCCCAGGACCACCACCCACAAATGCAACCCAGATCCAAGCATAGGCAAAGCAAGAGAATACTGCCTCAACACCAGCAAAAAGTTCCCTGCAATCCCCCTCTGATCAGCCACTTGATTCTCCCTCTGTCTGTGGGCCAAAAGCTCCAGAAGCAGCCACCATCCCGGGTCTGTGCCAGTATTGGGGCCAGACCAAGCTCCTCTCTCACCGTGGTCAGGCAGAACTTTCCCACTGACCTTCTAAGTTGTCTTTAGTGTTTGTGGGTTGAGAAGTCTGGAAACCTCCACAGCTCCCTGTGACTCAGTGCCCTGAGGCTTGCTCCACATTCACTGAGGCCTGATCTTTGCCTGCAGGGCCCACACTGAACTGTGCTCCTCTCCCAGCCTGGTGCAATAGACCTTTCCAATCAATCATCCAGGTTGTCCTGGGTTGGAAATTTGTTTCAGTCTGTCTTTTTGTGTGTTCTGCTGCTCTAGAATTTGTTTAGAGCCATTTTACACATTTTACAGGTATCTGGAGTAAATTTTTGTATATCTTTTTCCATTTGGTCAATTTCATGCCTCCTTTACCAGGCTGTTGTCTCCTTTTTCATGATTTTCTTGCATCACTGTCATTTCTCTTCCCAATTTTTCCTCTACCTCTCTTACTTGATTTTCAAAATCATTTTTGAGCTCTTCCATGGCCTGAGACAAATTCATATTTTTATTGGAGGCTTTGGATGTAGGAGCTTTGACTCTGTTGTCTTCTTCCAAGTGTGTGTTTTGATCTTCCTTGTCACCATAGTAACTTTCTATGGTCAGAATTTTTTTCCATTGTTTGTTCATTTTCCAGCCTATTTTGTGACTTTTAACTCCATGTTAAAGTGGGTCTCTGCTTCCCAAGTGGAGGGGGCACTGTCCCAAACTTTAGGGTTTTTGTGTAGCTGTTTTCAGAGGTAATTCTGGGGACCTGTAAGCTTTTGTAAGAGCTTTTGTAAGCTCTTCCAAGGTGGTATGACCAGGGAGAGGTGTGTTTATTACTCTCCTGTACTGTGCACTGGTTTGTGAGCAACCACAAGCATTCTTTTCAACCCCGGAACTATGACCAGAGTTCCTGCTCCGCTGTAGCCATAATCTCTGCTCTACTACTGTTCCTCCCTGCCCTGGGACTAAGACCCAAGAATGCAACCCAGATCCAAGTATAGACAATGCAACAGAATCCTCCTCCTGGTGCCAGAAAAGGCACCCCTGTAAATCTCCTTCTGACCCATTGTTTAATCCACTTAACTTCTGTGGTCTGAAAAGTCAAGAAACCCCCACTGCTGCCATTGATTCTGTCACCAAGATGCCTGCTCTGGTATGCTGGGGCCCTGTCTACACCAGTATAGCCTGCACTGAAATACGCTCCTCTCTCACCCTGATTCAACAGACCTTTCCTGCCTACCTTCTAAGCTACCTTGGGCTGGAAAATTGTTTTATGCCATCTTTTTTGTGGGTTCTGCAACTCTAAAATTTGTTTAGAGTTATTATTTAAAGTTATTTGAAGGGGTTTAGAGCAGAGCTCTGGCGAGTCCCTGCCTTTACTCCACCATCTTGGCTCCCAAATATATTCTTTACTGACAACAATGCAATGAAGAAATTATATTCAATGAAGGGCTGTTGAAGCTTTAAAACTTAAATGGACACTAAATTACATAATCCTAAAACAATACTAAAAGCAATAGACAATTTCATCAAAGAAAGTGACAAAAATCAGCCAGAGTACCAAAACTTTTAATATGTATTCAAAACAGTCTTTGGGGGAAAATGTATATCTCTGAACTATTTCATCAACAAAAGAGAAAAAAAGAATTGAACAATGAATTAGGCATATAACTAAATAATTGAGAAGAGCAACAAATAAAAATCTCAACTAAACATAAAAATAGAAATTCTGAAAATCAAAGAAAAACAAACTAAATTAAAAGCAAAAAATGAATTGAAAAATAAATCAGTTCTATTGACAAAGCTAATAAAATAGATTAACTGTTATTTAATTAATACTTTTTAAAAGAGAGAGTATGTAACCAAATTATCATACTCAAAAATGAAAAAGGAGAACTCAAGCTGAATGAAAAGGAAATAAAGGGTATTATTAGAAAATGTTCAGTCCAATTTATGTGCAAACAAAAGGGATAATTTAAAGGAATGGATGAATATTTTTAAAATACAAAATACTCAGATTAAGAGAACAAGACATCAAAAAATTAAATAACTCTTTCTCAGAAGAAGAAATGAAATGTCAGAAATGAACTCTCAGAGGAAAAAGAATTTCATCTGAGTATTCTCAGTTTTCTCACTATTCATTCCTTTAATCATTTCTTATGGTACCATGATACTTATTCATAAAATTACATTCATGTACCATGTGTTTGATGTAGTGTTTGATAAACCCAAAGAGACTAATTACTAGGGGGCAATAACTCACTATTCAACAAATCATGACTGCTAAAGACACGATGAAGCAAGCTTCTCACCTCTTTCAGATACTACCAATGTATGGATTTGTCTTTGCTTATCTATACTTACTTGTTTCAAGGGAAGACCTTTATATTGGTAGGTGGGGGTGGGGAACAATTAGGAATTTTTAAAATAGTACATATTGTATGTTTGGTTTCCTATTGTTCTTTTTGTTAAAAAAAAACAAAAACCAATTAGTGTTTGTTATATTCATAATAAAAAGAAATAAATATTTTATTTCCCTTAAATTTGTGATAGTTAGACCAAGACCATCTCTATAATGAGAACTAAAAAACTGTTTTTCTAGAGAACTTTAAAATTTGCAAGTCACTTTACATGTATTTCACTTGATTCCATGTGCAATTAAACTAACAGCAAAATTATCATCTATATAAAATTAACATCAATACCCCAACCTCTTCTCTCTATGTCTTCTTTTTTTCCATGATGTGTCAATGGCTTTATGTTATGTCATTCCCCTCTCCTCCACTACCTTACATACCCATACATGCATTCTTCCTTCTCTCCTTTCCTTCTCTCAGAAAATAATATTTATAAAAAGGTTAAACTGACCTTAAATAGCTTAAAGGGACATTTTCCAAGTTGTGCATAGAATAGTTTCAGGGTCTCTCTCTCTCTCTCTCTCTCCCTCTCTCTCTCTCTCTCTCTCTCTCTCTCTCTCTCTCTGTCTCTCCCTGCATACACACACACACACACACACACACACACATTTATATGTGTATATGTGTGTATATACATACATATACATATACATATACATACATATACATATACATATACATATATATACACATATACATATATATATACATATACATATATATATATATAGTTCAGACTACAGATACTATGTATGCCAAACTTATCTTCATGTGACCTAAGTGATACCTACTTTGGAGGCACTGGAGAAGTTTTCTTATCCCCCAGGGAACCTCAACAACACTATCACATGCTTAAAATTAAAGTTCTACTCCTTTATCTTTTAAAGAATTCATTCCTTTAAATGTGTATGTCTAAGGAGACAGAACTGATCCAACTGGAAAGGCCCAAGACAAACAATAGCACTGCTAAAGAGGGTTCTGAGAAATATTGGAATGAATAATTGGAAAGAGCATTCAGAGGAATACTGATATTGAAAAAAATTTATCCTATTTTCATTTTTAAAAAGATGTCAAGCAAGGTTAATATTTTTATGTTGTCATAGAATTTTTCTGCCAGAAAGGAGTTAGCCTTTGAGGAGTATTTCACACCTTAGTGTATACCTAAGAGTAGAAGTTATATAAAAAGAGTCGCCAAACTGAAAAGAAATTTGTTAGGAAGCTTGCTCATTGTTAGATGCTTCAACTTCCCAGAGCACACAGAGCATTTATGTAGCTTTTTCAGGACTACTTAGAGGACCAATCAGTCAGCAGCATTTTGTGGCGATTAAATGGACCAATGGGATGTAGTCAGTCCATATAATGGAATTGGTCTGGAAAATACCTAGTTGTGCATTGAGTGCAATATTTGTGGCACCATATGCAGCTGAAGAGTGTGATGTGCAGCAAGGATTTTGTGTTTTCGCATAACAAGGATGGAGGTTTTTGTCAGGTTTTATGTATTTAATCTTCAGCAGAAGGAGGGGGGTGGTAATTCAACAAGCAGTACATTCTGTTAAAATGGTTATTTTTCTATAGATACATGGGCTAGATAGATAGATGAGTGAGTAGATGGATGAATAGATGGGAGGACAAAGACAGGGGTAGATAGGTAGATAGATAGATAGATAGATAGATAGATAGATAGATAGATAGATAG
>NW_020948392.1:1182704-1210640 GCF_900497805.2 Vombatus ursinus | reverse complement strand
TGGATGGATGGATGGATGGATGGATGGACAGACAGACAGTTGGATGGATGGATGGATGGATGGATGGATAAAACAGATAGATGTAAAGTTTATAAAGGCCTGGAAAAACAGCCTAGTAAACTTCTTAGGAGAACTGACCTCTCTATCAGGAAGTCTTCTGACTTATACTGGCTTTGTGACCCTGAACAAATCCCTTAATAACTTCATAGGGACCCAATCAATTCTCTAAGACTCTAGCTTATACAATAGATAACTACTTTCATTGGTAGAAGAAGTTTTTTCATCAGGCATTCTCTGTATAGGAGAAATCACAGGTCTATCAAAAAAGAAGTAATTTAATATATAACATTTTAGGGAAAAATAGCAGCAGCTTTAAAATTTTCATCCCACTTTTCACATTTCATGGAACAATAGTCTTCTGTAATGTGTAATTTAGGAAACTTGGATTGAAAGGGGGTACTTGCCCAGTGATATTTTCATTTTAAAGGAACCAAATTCTAAGATAAGTGAGTAAAACTGTAATTTACATATGAGTCAGGAAATTAGGGAAGTAGCCAGAGGGATAAGGAAGCTATTCTAGTAGCCATAAAGTAGTATTAGGTAGGCAACTTACTTATTTTACCTGCACACAAAGCTAGCCTTGACATACAGGCAGTGAAAATAATCATTAAATTAAATTTATCAGTGTGAGATAAGGGTCCACATCCATGTTCAAAACTTCAAAAGGTTAATTGATTTCCCTGATTTTTTTAAAGTAGAAACTCCGTTGGAATTACAAGGAATTAATGCTGCCGTTGAGTAAGTCTAGAATGAAAATAAACCTTTCTCTCATCTTTGAATTCAATTCTGCAATGCCTGTATGCCTGGTGTAGCTGTGTTTTTCTTTTATTTCTGTGAATCAAAATTGCCGAAGCCTGCAGGCTACTAAGAGTAAAAAAGGCAATTTGTTGTAGCAGGAAAAACATTACAGGACTTCGAGGGGTGGTGCCAAGATGGCACAGTAGAGAAAGCTGAATTCTCCCAACATTCCCATCTAAACATCTTTTTGTTTTATTTTATTTTTAATTTATTGAATAAAAGAAGCAATTCTATAACACAGTATAACAAAAAAGATGATTGAACATGATACTGCAAATTTATTATGTACAACTTGCTATTCTTTTTAAATATATAATAAAGTTACCATGCAAATTTTTTGCCCTTTTTTCTTTCCTCTCCATTAGACGCAAATAGATATACACACATGTATGTGTGTGTACATATACATATATATCTATACACATACATACATAAAATTACTCTATACATATTTCTATGTATTAGTTTCTTTCTCTGGATACAGATATTATCTTTATTCCTATGTCCTTTATAGTTAATTTAAGTATTTATAATAATCAAAATGACTTATTCAGTCAAAGTCATTCTTAAAATAATATTACTGTTTCTGCATACAATGTATTCTTGGTTCTGCTCATTTCTCTCTTCATTATTTTGTGCAAGTCTTTCCATTTTTTTCTGATATCATTGAGCTGATTATTTCTTATAGCACAGTAGTGTGCCATCACAATCATATACCAACCACAACTTGTTCAACCACTCCTCAATATTTGGAGTGGCAGAGCCAACAAAAGATCAGAGTGAGACATTTCTCAACCAATAACAAACATAGGAGGTTGGAATGAGAGATTTGTGACACAAGCAGGGAGGCTGGCCCAGAGACCACATGGACAAAAAACCAGTGGTGGGACCAGGTGGTGAAGACAGAAACAGGAGCTTTGGGAGCTCTAGTGCCAGAGAGAGTAAAGGGACCCGGCAAATGGTCAGAAAGAGATTGCAGAGGAGCCCTTTTGTAGAACTGAATGCAGGACTATATGTGTGTGGCAACTCATTTGCTCATACTCACTTCTGGATCACAGTTCAAGGGCAGAGAGGAGCGCTTTTCATCAAGAGGAAGTAGGAGCCCTAAAGGGAAACTGTTTGGCAACTCTAATGCCTACACACTTCTGGTTAATAGTTAAAAGGCAGAGAAGAACCCTTTTGGTTAAGAGTGCATGAAAGTATTGTAAAACTGTATTATAAAGCAACAATCATCAAAAATACTTGTTGCTAGCTAAGAAAGAGGGGTGAATCTATGAAATAGGTGAGTTACATAAGACACAGTAGTCAATGCGTATAGTAATCTACTGTTGGTTAAACCCAAAGACTCTACCTTTTGGGATAAGAACTCATTATTTAACAAAAACTGTTGAGGAAACTGGAAAATAGCGTGGCAGAAACCAGGCATAGACCAACATCTTACACCATATATAAGATAAGGTCAAAATGGGTACACAATTTAGATATAAAGGGTGAGAATATAGGCAAATTAGGAGAGCAATTAGATCTATGGAGAAGGGAAGAATTTATGATGAAACAAGAGATGAAGAACATTATCAAATGTAAAATGAATATTTTTGATTCATTAAATTAAAAAGTTTTTGCACAAACAAAGCCAATTCAATCAATACTAGAAGCAGAAAACTGGGAAACAATTTTTACAACCAGTATCTCTGATAAAGGCCTCCTTTCTAAAATATATAGAGAACTGAATCAAATTTATAAGAATACAAGTCACTCCCCAACTGATAAATGGTCAAAAGACATGAACAGGTAGTTTTCAGAGGAAGAAATTAATGCTATCTATAGTCATATGAAAAAATGCTCTAAATCATTATTGATTAGAGAAATGCAAATTAAAACAACTCTGAGGTAACACATCAAACCTATCAGATTGACCAACATGACAAAACAGGAAAATGATAAATATTGGAGAAAATGTGGGAAAATGGGAACACTAATGCATTGTTGATGGAGCTGTGAACTGATTCTACCATTCTGGAGAGCAATTTGTAGCTATGCCCAAAGGAATATAAAAATGTGCATGCCCTTTGTCCCAGCAATACCATTTCTAGGTCTGTATCCCAAAGAGATCATAAAAATGGGAAAATGACCCACATGTACAAAAATATTTATAGCAGCTCTTTTTGTGGTGGCCAAGAATTGGAAATTGAGAGGATGTCCATCAACTGGGGAATGGCTGAACAAATTGTGGTATATGAATGTGATGGAACACTATTGTTCCATAAGAAATGATGAGCAGGTGGATTTCAGAAAAACCTGGAAAGACTTATATGAACTGATGCTGAGTGAAGTGAGCAGAACCAGAACATTGTACGTAGTAACAGATGATCAACTTTGATAGACTTGACTGTTATCAGCAATACAAGGATCTAAGACAGTTCCAAAAGTCTCATGAGGGAAAATGCTATCCACATCTAGGAAAAACAAAACAAAACAAAGCAAAACTATGGAGTCTGAGTGCAGATTGAAGCATACTATTTTTTCTCTCCCTTTTTTGTTTCTTCTTTCTTTTGGTTTTTCCCGTTTGGTTCTAATTCTCCTTTACAACAAGACTAATGTAGAAATATGTTTAATATGATCATACATGTATAGCCTGCAGTAGATTGTATGCTGTCTTGAAGAGGAGGAAGCAGAGGGAGGGGGAGAAAATTTAAAGCTCAAAATATTATAGAAGTGAATGTTGAAAACTAAAAACAAATAAATAATAAAGAAAAGAAAATGCAAAAAAAAAAGTTCTGAAGGGCAGCATCACTTCTGGCCCCAACGGATCAGAAACCCTAAGGAATAATATTATGACTTGCCCAAGTTTCCCAGGTAGTTAAGTGTCAGAGGCAGGATTTGAACTGAATTCCACAGACTGTACAGTCAATAATCTTTCCACTATACCACACTATTGTCTTGTACTGACACTTCTTAATGGCAGTTTGGATGGGAAGTGGAACATTCTCTGGGGCCATCTAGATAACAGGTGATAAGGTAAGTTTCCACTCACTTAGAACAGATCAGTCCACAGACTGCATGATAGCTAGACAGGAAGTGATATTAGGCAACATCCCAACAAGGATTATAGCATAGTAAGTCACTGTGCAACCAAGAAAACAAAATCAATCTGCAAGTCTCGCATTTGCTAATTCCAGTAGAAATGTCCTGTCCAATTTCAATGTGCCTTTACAGACTGACAAAGCTTGTGTCCACTTAAAATGTCTTATCTTTTAAATGTGATAGGAAGGGAAGGAGGGAGTTAAATTACAAATGAAGAAATTTTTCTATAGTGCTTGGCCAAAAAAAAAACCTAAAACTATGTTGAAACTGTAGCTTTTGGAAGTAAGAATTTGAATGACCAAAGAGATCTAACCAAATTTCATTTCAATGTGATTTTAAGGCTAAGATACTAAACTTTGAAAATTGGTGTTTATTCTGGATATTCTGACAGAAAAATGCCCAAGCTGTATATTAATCATTTCATCCTAAGTAAATATTTGGAACAAAATTACTAAGGAAACAACGTTTTTCCTTGCACAACTTTGTGATATTTGGCAGTGATTTTTAATTGGATCCTGCAGAACCAATATGAGCTCAAAAATATAAGACTGTATATATGTATGTAGAAGAGAATGTTATAGTGATATGTACAGCAATAATTCTGGTTATTAAAATTAGAAGTCCTGGGTTATCCATAGAAACCTTGGAAAAGCAGATTTGATTACTTAAGAGAAAACAAAGCAAAGCAATTTTAGTTAAAAGAGCAAAAAAAAGCAATATAAATTTTCACTTTAATTCTCTTCTTCACCCTGCTGCCAGGAGAAGGGGTTCACAAGCAATGAAATAGCCTAGGGCTAGGCAGAAGGAAAAAGAAAGCCAAGCCTGTATAACCCACATTGTGGAAAATTGTTAGTTGGAAGTGTTGTGAAGTGTCCAAATAATCATACTAGCTTATGTTTAGAAGGCACTTTCCTTCACTAATGTCCTCTCCTGAAGCCCAATCTTATGGTAAAATGAACCTGAGTTTTCAGAAGCTGTGCCCACAAAGTATAACATAAAACAGTTTGTTTCTACCCCTCTGGGAAAACTTCACATATAACATGGCAATGAACTATGTGTTGGTCTTCTGAAAGCCAGCTTCACTATATTTTGAGAGACCTGTTACTGGAAGGTTGGTTGTCAGGTAACAAAATCTTTTGGCCTCAGCTATTCACAAAGACTATCTGCTGTGGCATAGAGTGATTGCAGTTTGTGACAGCATAAGAAATAACCAAATTGATGAAATCATTAATATTTTGATGTTGATCTTATTTATTTATTTATTTTAGTTTTGGCTTCTTTAAAGAGAAATTTCATAGTTCTAAGGTATTTTCTCTTACTTAATCCTCAAGCAACCCTGAAGGTAAACAAATTGGCATGAGTGTAACAAAAACAATGTAGGTCCATGGAAAAATGAAGGTTCCTTTTTCATAATGCATGAAATTGGCAGTACTTTCTTCTCTGAAAGGGGTTTTCTACTCCAAATCACCTTTTCTTTCTCCTTTGCAGAATTCTTAAAAAAAAAAAAAAACAGGAGTGCCAGAAGTTAAATCGCAGATTACTTTCTGTGGCTGCCCTAACAAAAGGTAATTATTTATGCTTCCCTGCAGCTTACTTAAAATCTGAAATGAAATTCAAGACATACCTGCTCATTAATATGAGTCATCTTGATGTTGTTCCCTTTCTCTCCAAAATTATTTCATTATTTACTAACTGTTTCATTAGGAACTCTTAGGAGATGCTAGGGTATTACTAAGATTTCAGTTACCTGGTTGGCCTTATTAGTATTCATAATCCAAATGGAAAATACAAAGGAGGAACATAGAGGTGATAGGCAGTGATTGCTCAGTCTCTTTTTTTGTGGGGAGAAGGGGTTCCTATTATCCCTGGTTTTTGTGTGTGTATGTGTGTGTATGTGTGTGTGTATATACATATATATACTATATAAATACAATATATATTATATATATACACAATCCTTATGTGGAAGAAATCACACAGTGTAGTCTCTTATTGGATTTCTTGATCATCATTTGATTTTGCGTGAACCTCAAGGTTTTGCTAGAATAGGAGTGATACTTGATTGATCTTCCCTCCTTTATATTAGATCCTTTCCTCTTATAAGCCTTTTAATTTTCTAATTGTCCTTGTCAGAGATGAATGCATCTGCACTTATGCCACTGAGACAGTGGACTATAAGGGTGAGCAGATCTATTCCTTGATCCCTGTTACCATTTCCAATGCTGCCACTACAGGGCAACCTTCACTTTGTCTAGTGTATGACATTTTTCAGATGCTGGTCACAGTTCTTTACAAGCTTCTAGGACCACTTCTCCACCTCAACCCCTATTCTTATACTAGGGGATCACCCTTAAATATACTGGACTCCCAGTCCATCAACTTCCTCAATTTCCATTAGCTCTAGAAAAAGAAGTGATCACATTCTTGATCTCACTATTAGCCCTGAGTATTCCACTTCTTCCAATCATTTCCATCCTCCCTTATACTGTCTGGGGATAATTAGATCTAGAATTGAATTGCCACTTACAGGGTCCTCTACACTTTGAAGGATGAAATTGTTATTAAGACATAATCAAGAAATTATTATTCGCTTTTGGTGAAGAGAGAATTGCAGCCAATAGTGGATAATTAAAGTTCCTTAACTGTATCCTCAGTGTCAGTCCTGAGTTTTGTTTTCCAAAAAGACCTTCAACTTCTTCTTTCTGTCTGGGTGGCCTGTAGTACTCTTTGAGTATACCATAATTTCTCTTTTAACCTCCACTGATCTTCACCTGTTCTTCCTACCCCTGATTGTTGTATTGCCTCATGCAAATTTATCTTCTTAATTTACCACTCATCCCCATGTCCTTTTACCTATCATGTTTCTTTCATATAAGGTATTCCCTTTTAGAACAATATTCTAATCATGTACCTCATCTCTTCTAGTCTCAATGATATTTATGGAGTCAAATTAAACCTGTTGCATTAGAATCTCCAGTTCATCTTTCTTGTTACCCATATATTCTGCATTTGTGCATAGATATTCATAGGATTAAACTGAATCAAACCCAATTGAATTGAATTCAACACCTATTTCTCATTATATGCAGAATACAACCACAATTTCCTCCTAAGGATCTGCTTTCTAGTCCTGACATGAATTCCCTCCCCTCTTCCTCCCACCCCTGCCCCTGACTATCTCTTATACAAAACAAATAAGAAATAAAAGGAAGATTAAATTTGTCACATACACTATGTGTATATGTACACTAGCACATCCTGTAACTTTTTTTAATCAAGGACTTCCAAAGCATCATTCTGTCTTTTAGTTTGTTCTAACTGTCCTGTTTTTTTTAATGTTAATTCTAACATATAACTGGTTTCCTTAGTAACAGTTGTAGCAGGCTTCTAGCTCTCTCTAAACCTGTTTCTAATTTTTAAAGGGGCTGTACCCTTTTGTCAGGAGAATTTAAGAATGATCTCATCTCAATTGTCAGTAATGGTTTCTGTCTGCCCATTGATTATAAGGTTTTACACCTACCCAGGGGCACTTTGGTGCCCTTGCACACGTTTTTATCTAATCAGACAGATATTCATCCAATATAGCAACTACCACTAATTCGATTCAACTCAACAAAAGTGACAACTATGCATAAGACATTGTGCTCTGGGGGATACATAGATAAGAGGCTATGAGTGAATCAAGGCAGAAGCTATATCTTTCAATTGGAGAGATCAGAAGAAGGATTCATGGGGCTGCTAGGTGGCGCAGTGGATAGAGCACTGGCCCTGAAGTCAGGAGGACCTGAATTCAAATATGACCTCAGACCAAAACACTTGACACTTACTAGTTGTGTGACCCTGGGCAAGTCACTTAACCCCAATTGCCTAAAAAAAAAAAAAAGAAAAAGAAAGATGCATTGAAATAATGGAACCTCTGTCAGTCAGTCAACAAGCATTTATTAAGCACTTACTTTGTACCAGGCCCTGTGCTAAGTTCTGGCCTTAAAGGATGATAAGGATTTGTGGAAGGAGGAAGGAGATTATTTCATGATTGGGGAATAACATAAGCAAAGACTCAGAGGTTGGAAAGGACAAGAACAGTATGAGGAAACAGTAATGACAATTTGATCAAGAGGAATGGCTGGGGATAAAATGTATGCCTATGCTAATAGGTGTGTTCATAACCTAAAACACATTATAAACATCTATCATACCTTTGTGTCTCCTGGGAATCCTATTAGGATGGGTAAGAATAGATTGGCAAAGCTTTTTCACCTTTCTGGAGTGGAATGCTGGATAACATGCTAAAGAATTAAGATAATATTCAGATTCATTCTACTAAAGAGCCCTTGGCAGGGTCTTCTAAAGATTACTTGCCTCAGAGTGGAGAAAGAAATAATGGCTAAATGTCTGGAAAATTAAGCAGGCAATTTTGCTTTTTATGTTTCATTCAAATAGTTGACAAGAATGTGGCAAGACACTTTAGTGCCCATGGCAAAAATTCTTTGTATGATTTTTTCCTTTTTAATTGCTCTAGCCACAGTCCAGAGATATAAATCAACTGAAGGAGAAAATGTCATCTCTGTTCCTCATTGTTGAGTTTCATCTGAACATCATTAAATACCCTTTCTTATACTTTTAGCTCCACTGTTCAATTTTTGACTAATCTTACTAAGGTGAGACAAACCCTTTTCTTTCATATGTCTAAATGATATTATATGGTGAAGCAAGTGTCACTGAGTTATGAGAAAAGGTTATGATGATCCGGGAGAACATCTATCTACCTTTTCCTTTAAGGAATGCATTGTAAGTGATTATCTTTCTAGTAAAAGCCACCAATGAGCTATAATTGTTCCTTTTTTGCCAGGCCTGGTATCATAAACCATTTGCATCTTGGTGATGAGGGCACATACAAATTTCATTAAGAGAAAAATGCATGTGTGGCATAGCCTGCATCTGTGTCCAGGAGTCTTCTCAATAGCTTGAGATTCCTTTTTTTTTCTTTGTTTAACTATTAGGAGTCCTAAATGAACATATTGTGAAGTAGTTGGTATATAGCACCATGAGACAGAAAAATTAGCACATGGTCTGGGAAATAATTTACATGAGAGTAGGTTTGACTTTATATGCATGTGAAGTATTCCATGCCTTTGTTTTTTATGCCTTTAACCAATCCACAACCTCCATTCCTATCCAAATAAACCAAGCTCCTCGGTACCAAAGCTGAGTCTACATTCGATGTGTTTAAACTTTCTTCGTTGGTCTCCCATAAAAATCTGACCACTCACATTCAGCAAGGAACACTCCAGTAAGAAGATTAATAAATATTCCATTTTCAGCCTAAAGTTACACTCCTTGAAATTCCTTTCCCCTGCTCATCCAATAAAGCACAAACTTAGAAGTACAGGGGCATAAAGTAGAAGCCCTGCCCTTCACCCCATTGGTTTTTATGCAGACTAATTCATGGAGCTCAGTTGGGTCCTATTTTGAAGAATTTTAAATGCTTCTAAATTTGTATTCTTCACCCTATCAGCATGGCCCAAGGCCAATTGACATAGAAAGCCCTTTTTAATAGTTTGAATTTAAATAGTGCATAATTACAAAGTAATTTTCTCACAATAACAATTCTGTGAGGTAAGAAGTTGAAGCATTATTATCCCTATTTTTACAAATGTCACTGATGGGTCAGAGACCCAAAGTGATTTGCCCATGGCCATTGAGCTAATAGAAGGGGGAATCTGGACTCAAACTCAGGCCTCTCTGACTTCAGGTTTGGTGCCCTCTCCAATTACTTATAATACTTTGATGAATCTATGATTTTGTTGATGTGAGTACTCACTCATATGTAATGTCTGTCCGAAGTATATGTACTGATGGAACAGTTCTATGGATTGAAAGATCAATCTTTTCAACTATACATTCACATCTATTAAATCATACATTCCTAGTGCATATATGTACTCCTAGTATAAAACTAGATATATCCTCTGGAATCTGCTTTCTTTTTTTAAGTATTTGCTTCATCCTAAATATCTTCTCACTATCTTTATTGTCTTGCATCTTCAGGATCATAAATCTAGAGAAAGAAAGGTCCTTAAAAGCATGGAGTCTAACCCTCTCATTTTTTAGTTCAGGAAACTGAGGCCAAAGGCTGAGTGACTTGCTCAGGGTCACCCAGGTAGTAAGTAATTAGAAGAGCTTAGGTCCTCTGATCCTAAATCCAATGCTTTCCTACTCTACCATGCAGCTTCTTTACATCACCTATAAATATGCCCCCTCCTTGATCACAAATTCTGAAGTTCTCCTCACTGATCGTGACCTGATTTGACTTTACTACTATGTAGATTAGTAGTATAGGATGCATGCTGGTATTGTTGAGGTATAAGGTTTCTGGGACCCCAAAATAGTGGGAGCAAGAGATACGGTCCTGCCTGAATGAATTTGACCTAAGCCTTCTTTCAGCTAAAGACAAGGTTTATTAAAGATCCTCCATATTGGGGTGAGTGAGATTCCTAGTGAGCATTGGCCAAACTCTTAAGGAATGTGAATATTTGTGACACTCGCACTGACAAGCAGGCTAGATTGAATCTGAGCCATTGGCCAGATTTTAAGAATCTGAGCACCTTAATGGCAGCCAAATGGATCTTATATACAGAAAGACTGTGGGAAGGATCTGGGAGTGGCCAAGTAGTCTGAGGTAACTGTGAGGAGGGGTCTAGAGAGGATCTGGATGGAAGTGGACAGTAAACTGGGGTGACTGTGAGGTAACAGAACTCCAGGGACCTGGACCACATGGCCAAGGGAAAAAGGAGTCTAGAAAGGATTAAGGGTGGGAAGTAGTTGGGTAGATGGGGAGGTAACAGAACAGAATTGGGAGATTGGGCATAACCACAATGAAAGGTAAATTAAGTGGATAATAGCTTCAGCCAACAGCCAGAGACTTGACCAGGTGGGAAAGTCCAGGGCTTTTCCTTTTTGGGGTACAGATCCTAAAGACATGGTCTTTTCCTTTTAGGGGTTTAGATTCTATCCCTATCATTCCCCCTCAAACAAATGGGACCTAAATTATTTTGCCCTTAAGGGGCAAAGGTCTTGACTTGGACTTGGACCCCATCCTTACATGTTTGTGTGTGAGGTGGGGGTTGGTTGAAAAGATAGACTGGTGAGTTGGTCTGCTATTTATCTCTACAAGAATTACCTCACTCATCTTATCATTGGTGAACCCTCTGAATTTGTGAGATTTACTTTAATTATTTGGTTTTATAGGAAGAAATTTCTCATTTTCTTATGTTCCTAGGATTTTGACCAAAATTAACATTTCAAAGACAGAGATTTGAACATATTGTTCAAGAGTCTTCACCAACTTTCTATTATCCTCTGATATTTAAAGCCCTCTACAATCTTGCTCACACTTTCTTGACTTATGTCATAATACTCTCATTTATACACTCTACTTTGAAAGTAGCCGATTGCTGCATTGTAATGAGCTGAGAAATGAACAGGTGAGGAGAAAGGTGAGGCAATGATTATGGATGGAGTCTTCTAGGTGTTTGACCAAAAAAGACAATAATTTTTAGGATGCTAGCTTAAAGGAATGAGTGGTCTAGTGATATCTGGTCATGACTGTAAGCATTTAACAGCAAACATTTATTAAGCATCTATTCTATTTAAAGAACTGTTTCTAAAGACTAGGGATACAAAACTAAAAATAAAATGGTGCCTGACATCAAAAGAGCTTACACCACCACCAGCAGCAGCCACATCATCATTATCAATATCACTAGTGGTAGTATTTATATAATGCTTTACAGATATTGTCTTATTTTATTCTTGTTATATTTATTTGAAGTAGGTGCTATTATTACGCTCATTTTACTGATGAGGAAACTGAGACAGACAGTTAAGTGACTTGGTCAGGGTCACACAGCTAGTAAGTATCTAAGGACCAAATGTGAATTTAGATCTTCCTGATTTCAAGTTTAATGCTCTATCTCTTGGTAATAAACATAGACATTGATGTCAATAGGAGGAAATTATATACATTTATGTGTGTGTACACACACACACACACACGCACAAAAAGTAGTTGGAGGTAGGGGAGACTAAAACCTTGAGAGTGTCCTTTTATCACTTCTGATCTTGTGTGAATACTTGCCTTGTGTGAGTTCTCTATAAAATGATATTCTAGGTAAACATATGTTTGGCATTTAGACATGGTCAGTCTCAGAGTTGAGCTCTCTGCTTACTATCCAATGTGATAAAAAGTGGTTTCACATTGAAGAATTCAATAACTTGCCAAAGTCTTGTGAACTGAGTGCAAAATCATGTAAAACTAGTGACTGTAGCAAGTAGAACACATATTTCCTATTAAAAGGGTTTTTTTTTTTTAGGATATAAAAAGGTTGTCAAGTTTATTCCTAAGTAGGTCAATTAATTTCATTATTTTACTTAATCCCAATTACTTTGTACACCAATGTAGTTTGAGAAGGCACTGTACAAGGACAATGAATTGGGCTTGAAATATTCAATTTCCATCCTGACACTTACTGGGAGTTCCTTTCATCTTGCTTTCCTTGGGGCCATTTGTGACATTTACCTCTGATGCAAAAATACCCAGTCCTATCTCTGTCCAACAGCACAATGTAGCATGACCACTACTAACTACTTCCAAAAAAGGCAATAAAAACTCACAAAAATCTAGTTTGCCAGGATTGAAATCTTGTTGCTATTTTCAAAGGGCCACTAACAAAGTGATATCTGCTTTGGTTTAAATCTCATAATTATTAATTCATTCCAGAAACATGAGTGCAGGCATTCTTACATCATAAACAGTGAGAGCCACTGATGCAATCAAAGAAAAATAACCAGCTTGCTTGACTGTGTCTTTTACATTTCAACTGGTTGTGCTGGCTTCAATTTGACTCTTTTAAAACAACTCTTTAAAGTGGAAATTATTCTAATGTATTTACTGAATAGTCAGCTCTCCACAATCAGGAATACTCTTCTCCCCCTCCCTTCTCCTATTGCCCCTTTCTCCAACCGTGGGCTATTATAGAATTTCTCCAAGATCAGCAGCAGTAAGACCTGTCACTGATGGGGAACACATGTATCTCCTTACTTTCACCCCTTCTCTAGCAAGGACTGTCCAGAACCTATCTGGCTTGCGAGACTATTTATGTGACTTGATTGACATGGGAGTTTATTTGTTCTAGTGAGATAAAGAACTACTAGACCTCACCATTTGCCTTACTATTACCTCCTAATGTCCTCCTAACCTCATCATCTTCCCTGACTCTTCATCCTGAAGACCCTCTGCACTGTCATCTGACAACCTAAATTGTGCCAGACCCTGCTGGCATTTCTGCCCTGTTGTTGAACCTTAATTTCTTGAAACAACTTCCTTCAACCAGTCTTTGGGTGACATTGTTTGTAGTCCGTTCATCATCCTGGTCATGGGGACAATAGCACTTTTCCCAAAGGGCTGTTGTAAGAATCAATCAAATGTCCTGTGAAACATCACAGTTGTGGGCCATTAAGCATGCATCATGGGCTTCTGCCTGGTGACTATCCAGGGACAAAGGAAGGATACTATTTTTGGCTACTTTGGATCATGGCTTGTTATTGACTTCCTGGGCTCACAAAGGAAGAATCATAACTATTATCAACCCACATAAATAAACCAAGATTTATTTATTTTGGTTTTTAGTACTATGCCTGATATAATAAATTTATTTCTTGCAGTGGATATTGTCAAAGACTTTTTAGAAACAGCTGAGTTCTCACACCTCCATGCCAATGTATCTCCATGAAAGGTGGCAATTAATTTGCTAGTAATAGTGCTAAGCACTGAGATCTTTTATTAGTGTTGTGATCTCTGTGAAACAAACTAAAATGGACTAGAATTAACTCTGAAGAGAAAGTGGAATACAGCAGTTTATAGATGTCTCTCAGCAGTTTAAAACATCTTTCAAGTTTATTTTCTTTGAAGCAACTATCATTTTGCTAATGAGTCATCAATTCCCTAAGGAACCTCCTTGCTGCAAGTCTGTTGATTTCAAGACTCTGAATTTCCATGACACCTAACATTAACAAATAATCAACTGTCATTAAGAAAGGAAAATATACCTATTTCACACTCAATCTTATGCTTGTTTGAATATGGGTTATTTGAGATTAGAATCATGCCAAGGGCAATAGTATTGCACACAATGGGGGTGCAGGTTTCCTAATGTATTTCATAAATATGAGTATTTCGTAAAGTTGCAATGTAAGATTAAAAAGTATACGTGTTTTTTAAATGAGCACATAAATGATTTCACCTCTCTCCTAGACTGTTGTAATCACTTTTTAACTTTTTTCTCTCCCCTCTCCAAACCATTCTCCACTTAGCTGTCATGTTATTTGTGGGATTTTTGGAAAGTATAGATCTGATCATATTACCCCCACTTAGTAAATTTCAGTGACTTCCTTGAGGATCAAATATAAATGCCTATGTTGGGTATATCAAAGCTCTTCACAATGAAGGCTCTTTCTACCTTTCTATTCTTCTTAAATTACAACACTACCATTCTTGTTCCTTGAATATCTTCTATCTCCAGGCCTTTGCACCTTTCCATTCACTGGCACCATTCCCAGAACATTCTTTCTTGTCATTTCCACCTCTTAGTTTCCCTGGCTTCCTTCAAAACTCAAATTTCATGTTCTTCAGGAGGCCTGTCCCAGTCTTTCCAATTGCTAGTTCCTTCATTTATGAGATGACATTCCATTTTTCCATCTATTCTCTCTCTCTACCGCCTTTCTCCCCCTTCCACCTGTCTACCTGCTTCTCTCTTTCTTTCTTTCTTTCTTTCTTTGTCCCTTCCTTTCCTCCATATTTATGGAGGAAATACATATATATATACATAAATATACATATTATAAACATACATATATATACATAAATATACATATATAAATACATAAATATACATATTTATACTGCCCCACATAAATATGTATGTATGCACACACATATGTATGTATGTGTATATGTGTATATATATATATATATATATATATTTGATATCTTCTATGAACCTTTTTATTCACTTCTTGCTTCTCTAACTAGAATGTAATCTCATTGAGGGCAAGAGCTTTTTTTCCCCTTTGTGTCCCCAGTGCTTAGCAGAGTGCCTGGCACACAGTAAGTACTTAATAAAGGCTTATTGATTTTACTAATTTTTGTATAGCTTTCTTTAGCATCTCCTTTCAACCCCTTCACTTTCCAGTGATGTTAGAACTTTACAACCACTACTATACATGGAGGGACGTGTTCAAATATGACAGACAATTAGGGATGGGAGAATCTAAAGAGGGCATTCCAAAGTTACAAGAACTTCTTTACTCCAAAAGGGTACTCAAACTTATAGCTTGTTAGGCTTTACTGTATCCTTCTGAATCTGGTTTTGTTTATACCTCCCTCCTTTCACTATAGAGGTGAAGGACATGGATGTGGAATGTATATGCCATCAGACTCTGTCAATATATTGCTTTTTTCTGGACTTCTTTCTTCCTTTTTTAAAATTACTTTATTATAAAGAAAGAGTTTCTTGGTAGAGGAAGGGGAAATATATTCCAAAATAATTAGGATGTAAAAGCAAAAGGTATAAATAATGATGAGAATTTTTTTGTTGTAATATAAGCATTATGTAATAAAAACCTGGGAAGCCAATGGGAAAAGGAGCCTACAGACATGGAGTCATGGTAGTCATGAAATTATGGTAGTTAAATCCTTAGAATCAAGAATGGCTAGTGTTGGCCCCTTCCTCAAAATGGAGGTTCTGGAAAGAACTCACCAATGTGATGCACCAATATTCCCAGGGGATCCTGAATTCAGGCTTCTAGGCTGCCCCCACTAGGGTCTGAAGAGTGATTGTAGTGGTGGTGGTGGTGGTGGTGGTGGTGATTTGACTTGCCTGGTACATGTTGCTTCCTATCTCTTCCTCAGGGTGCCTTGCAGCTTCAGTTAGAATGGTTTGCCTGCCCTGTGGGTAGCAAATGGTTGGCATTTGAGGAAGATGGATGGCCCACTATTCACAGGAATTGTTTCCCCAAATGATGGCTGGGAGGGAGGCTGGGCTGGAAAAGCGGTGATTTGGGCGGCATTGCTATTTGTAAGGCTCTTGGGGTCAAGGTTCTAGACTATCTCCATTGGGGTGCTGGAATATTCCATTCCATGTCTCTGAGAGAAGGTAGTTCTACCCATATGGAGATTAGGAAGATGTTCATTGCTGGGCAATTGCTCCTTTGCTCCTCTGTCTTCAAGAGGGTTGGGGAGTATGGGGCTTGGAATTGTATCTAGGAGATATAACATCAGATGTTTGTAGTATAGAAATGTGATCCATTTGGGTTCAAGCTAAAATCCACTTTTCCTCATCTTCCATTGGTTGTGAGAGGGGGAAGGGTTCCAGAAGTTCCTAGCAAATAACACTTAACTTAATCTCAACTAATTTAAGTTCCCCTCTCCTCTATATTCTCACTATACAAAAGACAATCTTAGTGAGTTAAGGTATTTATCAAAACAAACAATAAAATAGTAATGGAGGACTCCACATGGACTAAAGTTTAAGACAATAGAACATGAAAGAATAAAGGGGACTCTGTGGTCAAAGTGAGATAAAATCTCAACCCAATCAGAAAAAGAATGTTCTCACCAAAGTATCCCACTCTGAGTAGACTCTGGGGCTGCAGGTGCTGGAAGTCAAAGGAGATACTGGGATTCTGGTCCCCTCCACCCTGAAAAAAAAGACCTGTGGCTCTAGGGATCTCTTGTTTAGCACTCCAGTCCCTAGAATCTCTCCTCTTCTGTTTCTCTTTCCAAGAAGTTTCTCAGCCAGTCAGTAGTCTTGTTACCCTACACATTCGTAGCATCCCAAAGCTGTCCTTCCAGGGTTTCCCAAGTCTAGCTAGGAGATGGGGCTATGTAAAGATTATGGTATATTATAACCACTTTAATAAAACATCAATGCCATATCTCCAGATAACAGGGCTAGTCAAGGACTTGGATATCTAAGAGATTGCAATGCTTATATTGCACTGGAAGGGCTACTGATAAAAAAATTAGAGAGATTCAGTGTGTGATTTCATTTGCCCATTTTAATTCAACTGAATCCAATGTGTTGATTGTTCTCAGAACAAGAAAGCTACATAGCAATTTTCCAGCTCACTATAAAGAAAGACTTCTTGAATGAATTCCTCACACTGTGATTGTTCCTATATTCCAGGTCCTTAAGCATTTCACAAGGTGGCAAAATTTTAAAGCTAGAAAGAACCTTGGAAATCAGTTTTTCAGATGATAAAATTAAGGTGAAATGGCTTGCTCAAGGTTATCCTACAAGTTATTTAACCACATAGGGCTAGAGTGAAGGTATCCTTCCTCTGGTCCTTTTTATATGCCAATAAGAATAAGCTATGTGATTTTAGGAAAATCACTTAACCTCCCTCAGCCTCTGGTTTCTCATTTGTAAGAACCCAGATCTAATCTCTACGCTTACGCCTAAAAAGAAAATAACAGTACTTGTAATAGTATCTTACAGGGTTGTTGCGTGGCTCAAATGAAATTATCTATGTAAAGTGCTTCACAAATTTTAAATGCTATGTAGTAATTTTGGTTATTTAGTAGGGCATTAGATATCAGTTTATATTGAAGGAATTAGAATCCCGAATGCCTATCTACTCAAGGCTCTGGGAAGAGTGAATGGGGTAACTGCCTGTAGTAAAAGATAGTCCACTCTCCCCTCTTGCTGAAAGAAGGGGAGGGTGGAAAGATTTGAGGAAAGAGCAAAGGCAAAGATATTTGGACAACATTCCTTCAAGGATTTTTTTTCTTCTTCTTCAAATTGAATAAGTGAGGAGGTACCAGGATGAACAGTGTTTAAGCAGCAACTGGGGTCCTACCAATGCCACTGTCAATTCCATGCAGCCAGGCAGAAAAGCCTCAGCCTCAAGGATAGACATGTTTAGAGCAGAACTGATCTTTTGGGATCTTTTCCATCTGGGGGAACTGAAAACTGTTGGTGAAGAGCCTCACTCTTTTGCAACACTGTCTGGGAGGGAAGATGTTAAATGCAACATTTTTCCTGTTATTTAAAGCGTGTTTACATTTTTGTTTAATTCACACTAAATTCTGTTTAAATAAAATGATCCAATCATAACAGCTTCTCATTTGTGTGCTTTATTATATGTGAACAGGGAGCTAAAAAAAAAGACAGGAGTAATGGTTTGTCAAGGTATATAGATGAGAAAAGAAAAGGACAGAGAGCATAGACCCTATCTGTCTAAGTTGCCCAAAGCAAGAGTCACTTTACCGGGGTGCTCTGGAGCTATTTACTGTTTGAAAGACTTCATCTTTTACATAGATATCTTCCCAAAACAGATAAGGCTCATAGATCCTTTTTCTACTTGGCAAAAATATGATCTAGGAGAAAAATTGAAAATATGATGAGAGAAGAGAGAGTGGATGTTGTGGTCATGAAACCCCTTCCCCAACTTCAGGCATGCTTACAGAGACTTGCCTCTGTGGGTTAGAGCTGAAGATAGTGACTAGAGAGTAAATCACACCCAAACAGAGGAAGAAGGGAATGCTTAGAAAAGAGTGGAGAAGCTCACATTCCAGGAGTGGGGGTCAGAGGAGGGTAAGATTCCTATCTCAGCCTCCTACAGCAGTCTCTCATAGTCATATTATAAAATGTATCTGCCAAAAGTAAAACAACTTATAAGCTTGATAATCTTTCTAAATCTTGATTTTCCATGATGATGATGATTTCATTCTTCAAGAGAGGAAATGGAAAAAGTGATAGGATATAATCTTATTATGGACTTGATTTTTACTGATTTAAAAAAAATAACTGGTTGCTCAAATAAAGATGATTGAAATCTTGGAAGGAAAAAACTACTTTGTTTAATTTTTCACAATGCAGTACAAGTTTCTTAGGAATTACATGAAGTAGATCCTAGCTTTTGAGAGACCAAATTTCAAAGGGTTTAAGGAAAAGATATGTAATTTCCATGGTTTAAAATGCTACTGTTGAAGACAACCCCATGAACAATGTGGAGATCTTAACACTGAAATTATTTTTTTCTTATTTCAAAACTGTAACCATCAATAAAAATAAGCATTCAGATAGACAAACAAGAATTATAATCATTTGTACATCTAATTATCAACTTTGAGAATTTGTAACTTGCCTAATTTAATTAAAATTCTCTAAGATTCTGAGCTGTAGAATGGGCATTCCTCTGCATTGATATAAGAAGTTTCCTCCTTGAATATTCCCAATTACAATGAAATCACAGGTTCAGTTTAAACCCCCTCCCCTTCCCAAAAAAGCACAATTTTTTTAAATGTTCTATATTTCCACTTTCTCTTCAAAAAGATTTTTTTTTCTAGGGGGCAGGGCCAAGATGGCAGAGTAAAAGCAGTCACTTGCCTGAGCTCTCCCTGAAACCCTTCCAAATACCTGTTAAAATGACTCTAAACAAATTCTAGAGCAGTAGAATCCACAAAAAGACAGAGTGAAACAAATTTCCAGCCAAGACAATCTGGATGGTTGATTGGAAAGGTCTATTGCACCAGGCTGGGAGAGGAATGCATTTCAGCCTGGATGCGCAGGCAAAGATCAGGCTTTAGAGGACTGAATCACGGGCAGCTCTGGCAGTTTCCAGACTTCTCAACCCGCAAATGCCAAAGACAACTTAGAAGGTCAGTAAGAAAGGTCTGTGAATGTGGTGAGAAAGAAACTTGGTCCCAGCCCCAGTCCCAGTGCAGCCCCAGAGGCAGCAGTTTCCAGAACTCTTGGCCTACAGAGTGGCCAGTGGCTGATCAGAGGGGGATTGCAGGGATCTCTTTGCTGGGGCTGAGGCAGGATTCTCTTGCTTTGCCTGTGCTTGGATCTGAGTCACAGTTCAGGGTGGCAGTCCTGGGGCTAGGAGGAGCACTGGTGTGGTAGAGCTTGTAGTGGTGGTAAAGAGGGAATCCTCCTCACAGTTCCAAGGCAGAAAAGAGGGCTTGTGGTCACTCATAGACCAGAGCACAGACCAGAAAAAGAGTAAACACCTCACCCTTGATCATACCACTTTGGAAGAACTGAACATTTACAGGTCCCCAGAAGTATCTCTGAAAACAGCTACACAAAATTCCTGAAGCTTGGGACATTGCATTCTCCACACTGGAAACAGATCCCTACCTTAGCAAAGAGTTTAAAACTCAAGTAATTTGCTGGGAACATGAACAAACTGTGTAAAAAAAATCAGACCATAGAATCTTTCTTTGGTGACAAAAAAGATCAAAACATGCAACCAGAAGAAGACAACAAAGTCAAAGGTCCTATGTGCAAAACCTCCAAGAAAAATATGAATCAGTCCCAGGCCATGGAAGAGCTCAAAAAGGATTTTGAGAAGCAAGTAAGAGAAGTAGAGGAAAAACTGGGAAGAGAAATGAGAGTTATGCAAGGAAATCATGAAAAACAAGTCAACAGCTTGCTAAAGGAGACCCAAAAAAATACTGAAGAAGATAACAACTTGAAGAATAACCTAAACCAAATGGCAAAAGAGGGCCAAAAAGACAATGAGGAGAAGAATGCCTTATAAAGCAAAATTGACCAAATGGAAAAGGAAGTCCAAAAGCTTACCAAAATACTTCCTTAAAAATTAGAATGGAGCAAATGGAAGCTAGTGACTTTATGAGAAGTCAAGACATTGTAAAACAAAACCAAAAGAATGAAAAAAATAGAGGACAATGTGAGATATCTTATTGGAAAAACAACTGACCTAAAAAATAGATCCAGTAGAGAGAATTTTAAAATTATTGGACTATCTGAAAGGCATGATCAAAAACAAGAGCCTAAACATCATCTTTCAAGAAATTATCAAGGAAAACTGCCTTAATATTCTAGAACTAGAGGGTAAAATAGAAATGTAAAGAATCCATTGATCACCTCCTGAAAGAGCTCCTCAAAGGAAAACTCCTAGGAATATTGTAGCCAAATTCCAGAGTTTCCAGATCAAGGAGAAAATATTACAAGCAGTCAAAAATAAAGAATTCAAGTATTGTGGAAACACAATCAGGATAACACAAGATTTGGCAGCTTCTACATTAAGGTACCAGAGGGCTTGGAATATAACATTCTGGAGGTCAAAGGAGATAGGATTACAACCAAGAATCACCTACCCAGCAAAACTGAGTATAATTCTTCAGGGAAAAAATGGACATTCAGTGAAATAGAAGACGTTCAAGCATTCTTGAGGCAAAAACCTGAGCTGAATAGAAAATTTGACTTTCAAGTACAAGACTCGAGAGAAGCATGAAGAGGTAAACAAGAAAGAGAAATCATAAGGGACTTATTAAGATTGAACTGTTTACATTCCTCCTCGCAAAGATGATATTTGTAACTCTTGAGACCTTTGTCAGTATTAGGGTAGTTGGAGGGAAAAAAATTATATGTATAGATAGATAGATAGATAGATAGAGGTCACAAGGTAAGTTGAAGATGAAGGGATGATATCTGGAGAATAAAATTAAGAGGTGAAATAGGATTATACTGGGAGAAGGAGAAAAGGAAAGGTAGAATGGAGTAAATTATCTCACATAAAACAGACAAGAAAAGGCTTTTACAGTGGAGGGGAAGTGGGGGAAGGTGAGAGGGAATGAATGAATCTTATTCTCCTCAGATTTGGCTTAAGGAGGGAATACCATGCCCACTCAATTGAGTATGGAAATCTATCTTACCCTACAGGAAAATAGGGGGGAAGGAGATAAGAGAGCAAGGAGATGATAAAGGGGAGGGCAGATTGGGGAGGGGGTTATCAGAAGCAAACACCTCTGAGGAGGGACAGGGTTAAAAGAGAGAATAGAATAAATGGGGGGGCAGGATAGCATGAAAGGGAATATAGTTAGTTTTCCACAATATGACTATTATGGAAGTGTTTTGCATGACTACACATGTATAAACTGTATCGAGTTGCTTGCCTTCTCAATGAAGGTGGGTGGGGAAGGAGGACGGGAGAAAATTTTGAAGCCAAAGTTTTAAATACAAATGTTAAAAATTGTTTTCACAAGCAAATGGGAAATAAGATGGACAGGTAATGGAGTACAGAAATCTATCCTGCCCTACAGGAAAATAGAAGGGGAAGGGGATAAGAGAATGGGGGGGAATAGAAAATAGGGCAGATTAGAGGAAGGGGTATTCAGAATGCACACCATCTTGGGGTGGAGGGAGGGACAAGATAGGGAGAAAATTCAAAACTCAAAATTTTGTGGAAGTGAATGTTGAAAACTAAAAATAAATAAATTAATAAATAAAATTTAAAAAAAAACAGTATCAAGGAAAAAGAGAAAAAATTTCTATTATGTATTTTTCCAATTTTGATATAATTACTTATGTTAATCAATGTTTATATTGTTCTGGTGAATATTTCTTCTTTGTTCATATATCTGCCTGTACTTCTTTATACTCCTCATATTTGTGATTCCTTAAGGAACAATAACATCACACACACACACACTTATCTCACAATCTATTCATCCATTCCCCTATTTTTAGACACAGAGGTTAGTTCCATTTTTTTTACTCTAAATCAATAATGCTGTTGGAAATATTTTTGTATAGATAGGTGTTTTTCCTCCTGTCACATGAGCATAGTTTTAGAGTTAGAAGGGATTTTAAACTTTATTTAGTCCAACTTTTTATGTTACAGATGAGAAGCTGAGTCCCAGAGAGATGAATGACTTATCCAACGTGTTCTTTCTGTCATGTCATGCCTCCTCCTAGAAATCGCATCCATAACATATAGTCCTAAGAGTAGGGTATTGGAACACTGGAACAAAAGTTTGTTATTACATAATTCTGTTTTATATTGCAAAGAGATTTCTAGAAATAATTTTCACAATTTGCCATTTCACCAGCAATGTCATATTGTGCCTATTTTTGACAGAACTGAATTACATCATTTTTAACTATTCTTTTTTATTGGTTGGTAATATCTTAGAATTATTTTTAGTATGCATTTCTCTGGTAACCAGAAAATTTATTTTTTTTCAGGAAGTTATTGACAATTTAGTTTCTTTTGTTTCAAGACTATCAATGTGTCCAAAACAAAACTCATTATCATTCTCCCCAAATTTTCCCCTCTTCAGAATCATGTTCTAACTGTCAATGGCACCATCATCCTTTCAGTAACCCAGCTTTACAACTTCAGTGTCATAACTCATCAATCTTACCTCACTCTGTGTATGCCATCAGTTGTCAAATCTTATCATTTTCATTTCCAAAGCATTTTTCAAATGCATCTGCTTCTATTTACTCAAAGCTCTCACCCTAGTTTAGGCCTTATTCCCTTTAACCTGCACTATTGCAATATACTCCTCTTTGTTTTCCCTATCTCAAGTCTTTCCCCACTTCAATGCAATCTCCACACAACCATCAAAATTATTTTTCTAAAGCATAAGTCTGATCATATCATTTACCTACTGAATAAATTCCAGTCATTTCCTATTACCTCAAAGATCAGATATAAATTCCCTTATCTGATGTTAAAAGTGCTTCAAAACCTTGTCCCTTCCTCCTTTTCCAGAATTCTCATGCATTACTTCCCTCCACATGCTGTATGATCCAGCCAGTCCACTCTATTTGTTGTTCTTCACACATCTCCTTGCCTCTGCGCTGGCTTTCCTCCATACTTGGGATGTTCTCCCTCCTTGCTTTCACTTTTTGGAATTCCTTTAAGACTCAGTTCAGTTACCACTTTCTATATCATTGATGTCCAACTCAAAGAGAAATGGGAACCCTAAATCACACATCAGTATTCTTGCAGATTGTATATTGACTTAGTTTTAAAATGTAATGCTTTCTATCATATTTTTACTTATTTTGCTAAATATTTTCCAATTACATTTTAATCTGATTTGAGCCACACTAAGAGGGCCTGTTGGCTATGTTTGATGCCTTTGTTCTAAGTGAAGCTTTTCATGATCCCTTAGCTGCTCGTCCTTTCCCTCCCAAACTAATTTAGCATGCATTTTGTACACATTTTTCATGGAACTATCCCAGGGGGTACTGGGCCTGGCTTATACATGTGAGAACCAATTGTTAAATTTTGAGTATGAGCATTTAGATCTGAGAAACTGGCATACACTACAAATCAGGGCTCAATTTCTGGTTTTGCTGATGATCTAGATTTAAGAAAGTGATGGAGAAAATGTTAATGCAAATTAAACTTAAAATTGTATACTGGCCACATTTTTTCCTTAGATAACTAGTTGTTAAAAATATCCTGAAATTTCCATATTGAAATGGAAGATTTTCAAGGACAGGGGCTCTTTAATTTTTGTCCTTGCCTCAGTTCTAAACATAACGCCTAGAACATAATAGATATGGTTGAAAATTTTTGTTATTCCTTCAAGAATTTGTCCATCGGGGAATGGATCTTCTACTTATAAATTTGTGCCAATTCTTTATGGATTTTGTATCTCATATATTTTTCAGAAATATTTATAAGGGTTTTTAAAATTCAGTCTTATTCTGAGTGCATATTTCTTATGCAAATAATTATTTTATGTAACCAAATTCATACATTTATCCTCCAATGATTTCTCTTATTTGTAGAATAGATAGGAATTTTCCTCTTTTCAAAAATTATGATTAATATATTAAAGAGTAAAATTCTGAAAATATGCACTCAATTCCATTTGAGAAAGAAAGGAATCATTTTATTTGTTTTTCTATAAAACCACTATATCATCTTTTTGTTTTATTTATGAATAATTTCATGTATGGAAAAATATACTTTTTTAATTTTTGTCCATCTTTGAAACCAGTCTAAATATGCTGACTTGAGTGTCTTTACTCTTTCTCCTACATGAGTTTTAGGTTCAATTAATTCTTTAGAGTGACAGTATCTAGATACTCTAAGGGACATGGAAAAACATGACTCAGTTGTTTTCCAGATCTTATAATTATTTCAGCCAGAACTAGCTCGAGTCTCTCCTGACAGGGTTGTCTTTGTGGGTCATGAAGATTTGCTTCCCGAAGATTCTAGAGGAAGGTGATTTGCTACCACAGGGACATAAAAGTATGATAGGTGGTCCATGCTGTTGATGGAAAGACATGTACCAAGTTCCAAAGGATTGAAATCTTTTCAAAATAAATATAGGTTTACATATTCCTTGCTATTGTAGAAACCAATGCACAGGGATATATAGGGAACTTATCAACTTAGATTTTGAAAAGACACTTATAGAAGGTGAAACCAAGGGCATATAACTGACTATAAATGGCACCTTTTTTGAACAAATTGTCAGAATTCCAGAACAAGTTAAAACTAAGGATGAATATTAAAAAGACTACAGAAAGGATTATTCAGTTACTTTGAAAGGCAGAAAGAGGAAAGGATATTTATGACCTGGGGTAGATAGGACAACAAAAAGGAATGATAAAGAGGTCACTTTCCAATTGTTTCTGTTTTAACAGTGAATAAAATCAAAGATAACTAGGCAGACATACATGGGAAAGATAATAATACAACCAGGCAGATACAGAATTAGTAGGAAGACACACAGTGGTAATTAATGGATTTATGTCAGTGAGGTTGGAATTCTCTGGTACAGTGTCGATGTGTAAGTTTTTGGCCAGGTATTGTTCAATGTTTTATAGATTCCTTGAACAGAGCAGATGAAACGTAGTTGTCAAATTTTAAAATGACACAAAATTCAGGGAGATTGACAATATGTGGAATTACAGTATTTCTCCAGCTTGACTGTCTTTCCTATGTAGCAGGGGATTAGGCTGTAGCACTTCTATGTGAGGTGGGTGTATGCTCTGGCTTCTTATTAAGGACATGTACAACACCAGCTCCTAATTGAATTTTTTGTTCTCATAACTGTGTAAAATATGATTTGTGAAGGAGCCAAGAAAAGCTGTCACTCAGTAGGCTGTAAAAGCAGAGAACAGCCCTCATCTCTCTGTCTCTCTCTGCCTGTCTCTGTCTCCTCTGTCTCTATCTGTCTTTCTCTCTGTCTCTGTCTCTGTTTCTCTGTTTCACTCTCTGTCTCTCTCTTTCTCTCTCTTGTATCACTTAGGACTCAATTAACTTTCCTTTAGACTTGGTAGGTGGTGAGGGGTTTGGGTAGAAAGAGAAAATTTCAGCAATGGCAACTGCATGGGATCGAGTGAATGAAAAGAGACGAAAGGAACTGTTTGATTATTCTGGCATAAGTTACCATTCATCTACATACATCTTTTGGAAAACACAAACATACAAAAATCACATTTGTCTGATCTCTCTCTGGGGACAGAAAAATAGGTGTAATCTGGCACAATTCAGATAAAAAAAACACTAAATTGAATATGATCAAATCTTCCATTATCAGTTATTTCCCTATTTCTTGCATACACTATGAATAAGAACTACAATATTTATTTATTTATTCATTCATTTATTTATTATTATACAATATTTATAATAGTCAAAATGACTTAGTCGCTTAAAGTTGCTTTTAAGACAGTATTGCTGTTGTGTACAAAGTTCTCCTAGTTCTGCTCATTTTGCTCTTCACTATTTCATGCAAGTCTATCCATGTTTTTCTAAGATCATTGAGCTCATCATTTCTTATACCACAGTAGTAATCAATCACAATCATATACCATAACTTGTTCAGCCATTTAATTTCAATGGGCCTCAACTTCTTCCTCTGTAAAAATGAGATGATGAAACTAGATGATCATGAAATTAGACTAGATATTCTTAGATTTTGGAAGGACTTTAGATTTAGTTTTCTCCCCCACCCCAACTTTATTTTACAAAGGCCCAGAAACAGGCAACAATTTGATCAAGGCTATACAACCAGTAAAAGTTGCAAATCTAAGATCCCTTTAAGTTCTAAGTATATTAACTTATGAACTCTCTCCCCTCCCTGGGTGGTAGGTACAGCCAAAGGAAACCTTTCCCTTTCTTCTCATATCACTACCTATGTTCTCTTTTACCATTCTGCCATCTAGGGCCCTGATCTCCCTATGCTGTCAGCAGTTTTACCACATATCCATAGGGGAAGGCCAGTTGATTCCCTCCTTCCTTTTTCTTCCACCTGCTTAATACCACCTTCTGCAGCTGGTCCTCAAATGAAGATTCCCTTTGCTGTCATTTTGGAACTGTGGGGAGAGCTACGTGGGCCATCAAAAAGACACTTCTTACCTCTACCCTTTGGGTGATTATTCTGCAGTCCTCATTAGAAAATTAATTTGAATCTGTGATCTTACAAATTTGTATCCTACAAACATGAAGAAATTTGTGGACAAGAAAAGAACATGACACTTAGCCCCAAAGATGCAAATTAATATTTTTTGAGAAGTACAGATATTTAGATCCACAAATTATGTCAAATTAGATACAAGTCTTCAATGCAGGAAAATCACAGAACTGTACTTGGGCTCTAAGCCAACAAAGACTGTGTCATAGAATAAAGAAATGTGATATAATTGTCTCTTTTTATATGACTGATGAGACTATACCTAAAATATAACATTCAATTTTGTGCTTCATGTTGCCCAAAAGATCTAGATAGATTGGAAGGAATTCAGGGAAGATCAGTAAAAATGATTAGTGGAAAGAAGAAATTGATCTACAGGCGAAGACAAAGAGAGTTAAATTTGTGAAACCTGGCTATGAAATGACCTCTGGACAAAATCCATACATGGGTGACTCCCCTGATATCAAAGATCTAAATGCTTAGAAGGGGAAGGAAATAATCAGTATTGAATAATTGGACATGGGAGTAATGGGATAAAATTAAGAATGGACAATCTAAGATGAAAATCAGGAAATCTCCTTGACCTTGATTTACTGAGACTTTTCTTCCAAAAGAGATGAGAGAAATGTCAAACCTCTCAGTTACTTAGAGAAGGAAAGAATAAAGGAAGGAAGGAAGGAAGGAAGGAAGGAAGGAAGGAAGGAAGGAAGGAAGGAAGGAAGGAAGGAAGGAAG
>NW_020948392.1:1165293-1182694 GCF_900497805.2 Vombatus ursinus | reverse complement strand
AAGGAAGGAAGGAAGGAAGGAAGGAAGGAAGGAAGGAAGGAAGGAAGAAAGGAAGGAAGGAAAAAAGGGAGGGAGAAAGGATTATCATCAGATATTTGTTACTTATTACTCTCCTTTATTCATCAAACATTTTAGAGAAGCTGACCTACTCAGTATTGTCCTGTATATTATGCTTCTTTGCAATACCTTTGCAAAGGCTTTCCCTCATGCCTGCATCCCTTCTTACCTCCTCCCCATGGAATGCCTTGTTGCTCAAATGCTATTACCAAAAAGAAATCTATCCTAATCTCCTAAATTTCTAGTGTCTCTTTTCCCTCCTTCAAATAACTTTGTATTTATTTTGAGTGTATTTTTCATTTACTTATCTGTGTTTATCTCTTCCCCCAATAGAACATAATCTCCTTGAGGGCAGGAGCTCTTTTACCACTACCATCTCCTTTCCTTCCTTCTTTCCTTCTTTCCTTCCTTTTTTCCTTCCTTCCTTCCTTCTTGATACACAGGAGGCGTTTAACAAATTCTTCTTAAATGGATGGAAATATACATTATGTCCAGGTAATTCTTCTCTGTTTTGCCACATGGCCTGTGTGATATAGCAAAATCATGGGATCATATATTTTGAGCTGGAAGGGACCTTAGATGTCATTTAACCCAGTCCTCTCATTTTTCCAGTAGGGAGTGAGTGGAGGAACTTTCCCAAGATAACACTGGTAATAAATGGCAGGCAGAACCACAGGTCTTTGATTTAAAATCTATTTTTTTTCCCACTGCGCTACACTATTTCACATACAGCAGGATATTCCAGATTACCTTGAATAAGATCAACTCATCCAGAGAGCAGGGAGAGCATTTTGGAAAGGCAGCGTGTTGTAGTGGAGGCAGTACCAGAGTGGGAAGCGGGAGAGCTGGGTTCTGATCTTGGCTCTGCCTGTCACACATCACCTAGGTAATTTCACTTCCGTTCTGGGAACCTCATTTTTGTCATCTACAAATTGCGAGGGATTTGAACAGATAACATCTCAACTCCTTTCTAGTTTTGAGATGAGGCAGCTAGGTGTTGCAGTGGATAGAGGGCCAGGCCTGGAATCAAGAAGACCTGAGTTCAAATCTGATCTCAGATACTTACTAGTTTTATGACCCTGAGCAAGTCACTTAACACTGTTCGCCTCAGTTTCCTCCTCTGTAAAATGAGGTGGAGACAGAAATGGCAAACCACTCCAGTATCTCTGCCAAGAAAACCCCATATGAGGCCCTGAAGAATAGGACGTGACTGAACAACAAAAGGCTGTTTTGTCTTCTCCTGAAGTATGAAAGTGGGAGGAGAAAGGAAGAACATAGCTATCACCTACTTTATGACCTTGTTTGAGGTCAAAGCCTTTAAATTCTCTGAGCTTTAAAGTATCTTCATCTGTAAGATTGATGAGGAAAAGAAGGGGATTTGGAATATATGGACTCTAAGATTCTTTCTAGACTGAAAAATGTAATGTTTGTGTCAGTGTATTATTGTCTCAGGCTCAAAAGAAAAATACTATTAGCTCCCAAGCACTACATTTTTAACACTCATACTTAGAGAGACGGGCAGGAGAGTCAAGATCAGAACCCAGCTCTCCCCCTCTGGTGCTATTTCTACTATGTATAACACCTTGGCTTCCTCAAGCTGGGTTAGAGGCATGAGAAGAGAAAAGTAGGAGAGATGAACCAATTTCCTCCAAGATCTCCTGTAAAGTTTTAAAAATAGAGAGCTTGCTTTAGTGATTCATTTCTATTGACATTTGGAAAATTGAAGAAAATTGAGTCTCTAATTTAACTGAATTTATTCTCTTGATAAATCACTACAGACGTCAAAGGTGTTGTGACATTTAAAAAAGTTCACAAGACATAGTTCCTGGGTAATTAGTAATTTTATTAACAATGCTAGCATTTTATCAATGAAAGTGGTCAGTGGCACTCTTGAATGCCAAAGACCCTTCATGGCAGTGGGCTCACAGTTTATATGTCCTTGGAAGAGGTGTGTTCCTGAGGGTGGCAATCAACTCTGATTGGTTAACAATTAATGAGAGAATGAATAATACAATGCGAAATGAACTCAATCCAGTGAGGGATTGAGAGAGTGACATCACGTTACTCTTGGACAGTTACTCTACATGTAACATGGACATGTTACTCTACAACCGGACCACCCCCAGCTTTGGGTAATCTAGACAAAGGATCTACTTCCTCCCAGACTTACTTGAGTGGAACACAATGGGCAAGAATTCACCTTAGATTAGAGACTCCTTGTAAGGGTAGGTGGGATCTGACCAGGATTGAGCAGAAAGCTAGTTCAACCTTCAGAGACTGAACTTTTGAAATGAAGGCTTTAGAGAAAGGGGGAACTCTGGATCTCCCCAAATCATTGGTTTTTAACATCATGTCTCTCAGTGTAAAATAGCAAGGTTTAACATCATTTTTCCATTAATGCTTACACTTATTTTCTGTATTAGTATTTCTGTGACAATGGATAGCAGGATAACCTTCATGTAATATAAATTGGTTTTTTTTGTTTATTTGTTTGTTGTTTTAAATCATATTGATAGAGGAAGGTCTGATGCTAGAACCTTGTTAGGTAGGTAGTTCAGATCTGATTTTAGGACAAAACGAAACACTCATAAATCACCAATAAGTTAACAATAAGTTTTACTTTCCCCTAATACAGCAAAGATATGCAACAATAATACAGTGGCATTTAGCTTTTATAGATCTACCCCTCTTCTTCATATGGAAATTATTCCTTTGAGCACGGAAGGATATGGTGAACCACATGGTCTTCAGACACCCATCAAGTTGGAGGGACCTCGATTCTATACAATTGGGACTTTTTACGTCCTTAAGTGACTGAGAAATTTCAATCAAAGAGGACTGTGAACAATCAGGTCTTGGGGACAGTTTTGTTTTGTTTTTACTTTTAAGAAAAATTAATCCCATTTGCAAGGAAATGGAGAGAATCCTAAGCCTATCACATACCACTTCCACGATATCAGGGATTTAAGATCTTTTACAGGGCCTTACATTATTTTAACACAAGGACATTTACTGGATAACCCTCCTGGCAGTAGTAAGGGGAAAAGAAAACCAAAAAATATCACACCCCCCTCAAGAGTCACATAAAGAAAAAATATAAAATAAAAATGTGAAGGAAGAAAAAGGTTAGAAATTTTAGACTTCCCTCTCTCCCAATTCAGAAGCAATGTATCTTAGATTTTAAAATCTGATCTATATGGTGGGTGGTACCATATCTTTGCAGTTCACAATGGGTGCCTTAATGCAATGATGAGCTAGACTAGCACCAGGAATATCAAAGACACAGCATAGATGATGGTACTTCCAACATAATCAACAATTCTTCATCGTGTATCAGGGTCGACTGTAGTAAAATGGCTGAAAGGTCAGAAGTCTCTTGCATGCCAACTATACCAGTATCCCTGCTGAAGGGAAATAGAGAATTCTGGCCTTTATGATACATACAACATACATTTGGAGCTGAATTAGGGTTAAGCAGAATCTAATTGGCTCCTAGGTAGACGGAGTCGTAAGTAGAGATGGGAGGGAGTAGGATTGCACAAATCCAATCTACCAAACCCATATTCTCTTTTTTAAGGAACTTTATTCCCTCTCTTACAGTTCCCTTTGGACATCTGTCTGTGATGGGAATTCATCTTTATAAGGTCAGCTGTGAATAACTCCATAACTCCCAAAAACAAAAACAAAACAACAAAAACAAACAAACAAACAAGGGAACAAAGGACAGACCCAACTTGAAGCCTTTAATAGATTTACCTGACTGTAGTAATAAATTCTCAGATAGCTACTTAAGCCTGTGGAACACAGCAGTGGAGAGCATCTCAGTGTGGCTCCATTAGACCACACTCTCAGAAGCCTTTGCTCCAGTGATTCATCAAGTTTGTGTTTAAACTCATGCAACCTGCACATTTCCTTGCTGGTGAAGGTCAACCCACTACCTGCTCTGTCAGGGCAGAGAATCATCCTCTTTCTGGGAACAATAATAAAATAATTGAGACTTTCTTTCTTTTTTCTTTTCTATTTTTCTTTTCTCTCTTTTCTTTTTCTTTTTCTTTTCTTTCTTTATTTGAACAAGTAGGAGTTCCCAAGTCTCTTTCTCACTTCTGCTCTTTCAGAACAGGGCCAGTTGGTGGTACAGTGGATAGAGCACAGAGTCTGGAACTAGGAATACTTGAGTTCAAATTTGGACTCAAATACCTATTAGCTGCTTGATTCTTTTTTTTTTTTTTTTGGCTAGGCAATGGGGTTAAGTGACTTGCCCAGGGTCACACAGCTAGTAAGTGTTATGTGTCTGAGGCCATATTTGAACTCAAGTCCTCCTGAATCCAGGGCCGGTGCTCTCTCCACTGTGCCACCTAGCTGCCCCCTAGCTGCTTGATTCTGAGCAAGTCTTTTAACCTCTGATTGCCTCAATTTCTTTAATTGTAAAATAAGGATAATGCCTTATGGGGTTGTTGTGAGGATCACATGAGAATGTTTGAAAAGCTCTTAGAGCAATGCCTAGCACTTTGTAGATGCTATTTAAATCCTTATTCCTCCCCTCTTTCTCTTGTTGCTTGACTTTGATCTCACTCAGCAGGATGCAGTAGAACCAAAACCTCTGAAACCTGAAGCTTTGGGTAGGGAGGTTGTAGACTGGATTCCTGTCCTGTCCCTGTCAAGAGAGATTCTTTTGTTTACTTATCACCATCAGCTCTATTAGCAGTCCCATTGCTTTTAATATATAGTACCAAAAAGTTAAGGGCTCTGTCTCTAACTGTCAAATGCATAGAACCAGTACACTTTCAGTTTTATTATTCTGGCAATTGAATTTCTACAAGACAGTCAAACATAATAAGGAATATTAGACTTGGCCACCAGCTTCCTGGATAGCCTCTTGTAGCATCCACTGAACTAACTACTCTGTGTACATGGGAAAACTTGTCCCTAGTTCCATTGAAAGGACTCTCCATACGTGACCAGAAAGACTCTTGTGACCTGATGCTATGCAGTGTCCCCCATTCCAATCACCCCACCCTCCATATTTGCATTGTCCTTCCCTCAACTCAAATATGATATCAGACACAAGACCATCTCATCTTGTTGCCAAATGTTATGGCAGACCCAAGTCTGATGCCAGAACTTTATCATTTCAGGTTCAATTTTGTAATGGAATGAATTATTAATAAGTCACTAAACAATGAACAAAAGGAGATTTACTTAGCCCTAACATAGCAAAAACATGCAACAAGGATACAATAACATTTTACTTCTATAGACACAGCTCTCTTCATCTCTGTTTGGAAACACATTTGGTTTAGAGGGCAAGAATTGTTTTGTCTTCAGACATCCACCAAGTCAAAGGGGCTCTGATTCTTCATTGGTAGGGCTTTTTATGCCCTAAGGTGATCAGGAAGCTTTGATCATAGAGAAAAGCCTATCAGGTCCTAGGACAATTTGATTGCCTTTTATGGAATTAGGGTTGAGGTAATCAATGCCCTCATTTTATAGATGAAGAAAATGAGGTCCAGCAAAGAGATTTGTCCAGCATCATGCAGGTAGTGGCAGAACACTTGGGTTCTCTGATTCTAACTCAAGCATCACACATCAAAAAGCTATAAATTTTAGTGTCACTTGTTTTTCAAATTAAAATATATTTTTGCTAGTCAAACAGCAAAATACATTTTATAACAAATTTTCATTCCAAGGAAGTGGATTTACTTTCAGTTTTTTCCTGAAAGTGACCCATTTGACTTTTCTTTCAAAAGGCATGTGCTTAAAAGTGATCTCCAATGAGATTTTAAATGCATCTGAAATACTGAAAAAGACTTCTGAAATTTAATTCTGCTAGAAAAGAAGGCATTCTCATCTAAACTACTTCTTGAACCAGAGTATCCTTCAGAACTAATGCCAATTGATGACAAATAGACTGGAGAAACATCAACTACATTGGCAAAACATGTATATAAGTCCATCCAATCACGTATGAGCTGTTACTACCATTGGAATATTTTAAATAGAGGTTCACTATATCAGATGGAGTAAATACTCATAGAAGAAAGACAGCCCGCTCAACAGCTATGACATAATGATATTAGGCATAGCAGACACAAGAAGGAAAGGCACCTAGTTAAATAATCATAGAAAGAAAAATATATAATTCTCTTTAAACAATAGTAACTCATTTTCTACTTCCCCATTATAGTTTCTTATACTACAATACTCTAATGGATGTGTAATCTCATAGATTTGGGTATTCCCCTCCAACTGTGTATCATATCTCAACCCATCCTGGCCTGCCCATCCTCTGGGACTCATATATGTCCTGTCTCATAAGTTCTCTAAAGTAGGTCCACCCAAAGCAGTGGTGGCTTTTATCATATTCTCATTACATTATGTAGAGTAATGGAACACTTGAATGATTTGTCACTTATCCCTCAGTCTTGCTGTGTAATTAGCCCATATTTCTTTTTAGGTCAAACATTTAATGATGTGAATTATTTTGTATCATTCCTTATCAGTAATGTGTTGAAACTATTCCACACTGACTATGAAACTTTCTATTACACTCTAGATATGTGTCAGTTTTGATTACTTGGAACCTGTACTGTTCAGTTACTCATAACATCATGGGAGGAATACTTGCTTTGGGATCATGCAATATAACTGGAAGAATATTGATATTAGTGTAGTATATCTTCTGCCTTCTTCATTCTCCCCTCCCCCTTCTTTCTTCTTTCTTTCTTTCTTTCTTTCTTTCTTTCTTTCTTTCTTTCTTTCTTTCTTTCTTTCTTTCTTTCTTTCTTTCTCCTCCTCCTCCTCCTCCTCCTCCTCCTGCTCCTTTCTCTCTCTCTCTCTCTCTCTCTCTCTCTCTCTCTCCCTCCCTGTTCCTCACCCATCCCCCACAAATCAGCTCCTTCCCTCTGAGGAAGAACAATGAATGTCTCTATCTCTTTAAAGGCAAAAGTAATTCCTCTCAATCTCTACTTGCTGCCATCACCAATCATATCTAATAAGAATTTTGGTGGCCGGTATCATTTTCATTTATATAAAGACTCCAAAGTAATAGCAATAGTAGCACACAGTTGAAATAGATGCTTGCAAAAGGTAATACAATTAGTTTCTTCCCCTTTGCTTCTTCCCTTTCCAAAAGGGAGGGACCAGGAGTAAATCATCTACCAGTTTAATGGAAATTTTAGTTCTAACCTTATTCTCCTTTGACAGGAAAAGGAGGGAGAAGATAAGCAAGCTCCTTCTGGCTTTTTTTATAGTCTTACCAGCATGCCCCATCAGTTCTCTTACGGAAGTAGGGTCACTGCTCAACAGCAGCATCAGCTGGACAAACCCACAATAGTCCCCTAATACAAAGACTATAGGTTGGAGGGAAAGGCTCCTCATGCCCTATAATAATAATAACAATATTAGCCTATGATAATACCCTATAATAATAATAATAATAACAAATAATTTAATAATGATAATAAACAAAAGACTAATACCCTGACCTTGCTCTGTACTTCTTTTGGATTAACAAATTGAATTACACTTCTTCCTCTTTTTCTTCTTCCCAGAATTGTCTCTCACATCAAATTCCACATCACTAAAACTGGAGGATTCTGGTTGGTGATAGCCATCTATAGACTGTGTCTTTCTAGCAATATTCATAACATAAGTGCTACATTTAAAAAAATAGTTCTTTTTTTTCAAGGAGAAGATTGGTATCTGTCCACTTGCAGTTGCTTTACAAAACATAACTTCTGATCGATGAGCTCTCTATGATGAGATGATGAGGTGCTGGAACCTCAAAATCACAACATGCAGGTCCTGCCCAAATGAATTCAATCCAAGTCTTCTTTCAGCTAAAGATAAAGTTTTATTAGAGATGAACCATATAGACCAGACTATTAAGGAATCTGAGCATTAGTGATGCCTTTAAGGATGAGCAGGCATGAGGAAATCTCAACATTTAAATGGGGGCCAGGATGAATCTTATATACAGCCAAGTAATTTTAGGGTAATTGTAGGAGGTACTGGGAGGAAGATATGGGGTGACTGGGGGAGGAGTTTAAGGAGAATGGGAGTGTCTGGAAGGTTGAATGGGGTCATCCTGGAATACACAGTGAAGGGCTAGGCTTTATTAGGGTAACAAAGAACTTAGAGATAGAGAAGGAAGAGGTTTAATGGGGTCTGGATAAGATCAAAGATGCAAAGTATCTTCATTAGGTATCAAAGAGAGATAAGGTCTGTGAGAAGGGAGAGCAGGTCCACCAGAATAAGAATAAGATATAAGAAAAGGCCAGTTGAGTGGATTATAGCCTCAGGCAACTATTTGAGACCAAGTAGGTTAGTGAGGTCAAAGGAAGTTTAAGGGTTTTCTGGAGCCCTTAGACAAATGGGATCCAAATTCTTTTTGGGGTGAGAGGGAAAGGTCTTGGCTTGGGCCCATACCCCATCATATGGGTAATCCAATTCAACTACATACCATGGCTTATACAATAGTCATTATTTATCTACTTATTTTTCTGTGTTCATCATTATAGAACAAACTTTTGTGTATCATGGATCTCATTTAGAAGGTTCTGAAATGTTCTATGGCATGATATAATCAGCATGTCATTTACAAATAGGATTATCTGGAGGACTTCACTTATAGAAAATCCCTCCTCAATTTGGACCCACACTGTACCTCTGCCATTAGAGTGGAGAGTAATATTGGTGAGCAGATGCCTCTCTTTTTTGCCTTATTAATATCTCTGTTATTGGGGAGAGCCAATTACAGCAGTATTTTGTTCTACTGAGTCTTTCTGTTTTGATAGACAACAAACAATAAGCACAGTAGGCTATGACCCCCAATATCCTCCTTTGAGATTGGACAAATCCAAATTTGTCATCCCATTCAAATTCTGGTAGCTGGTATCAGCTGATTCCCAGAATATCCTTCCTTATCTCTCAATGAATTCAGTGCTTGGATGACAGCTTCCCTTTCCTCTTCAAATCTTTCCCACATTTTAGGGGATTTCCTGAAACATATTAGTTACCTCAAACACTCTAACTTCCCAGTTCCTTAACCTCCTCAATTCCCATGGCCTACTTCTCATATTCCCTTATCTTACCATGACATGTTTTACACTTCCATGTTCAAGAACTCTGAATTTTTTTATCTAATCACAATCTTTTATCTTTTAATATTTCCCTATGATTAACTCCTAAACCTACTCTTTGTCCTCACTATAACCTCAAATTCCTCTGGGCTTCATACAGTGCTAGTCTGGGTTCTGATATGTCCATGCTATGGCCACAGTCTCCTCTTTTCCCAATAGTGATCCTTTGGTGGGAACCTTGAGATGACTTTACAATGAACCTAGATGGTACCTTGGCTAGAGTGCTCTACTTGGAGTTAATAAGATCTGTATTCAAATCCTCAGGTACTTTCTAGCTGATGTCCCCAATAAATCTCTTAACTTTTCTTTGACTCAGTTTTTTTATCTGTAAAATGGGAATAATAATAGCACTTACCTCACATTGTTTTGTGAGGATCAAATGAAATGTGTATGAAGTACTTTGCAAACCTTTAAGAGGTATATAAGTGCTGTTATTATTATTAATAGCAACAAAATTTAAAAACAAAAACATAGGCAGAATATGAGGGGGCCTCTTCCTGGCTTGTAGACAATGAAGTACAACAATGTTAAGACTAGTACAATTTAGTGACCAGCAAAAGCTTAAATTCAGGCATTCTCCACATAAGATGGACCTCAGTTTTGCAATAACATTATTAGCTAAAATATAGCCTAAAGTAAGTCACAAAACTGACAAAAGGTCATTTAGCTGGTTTTCCATTTTATGACATCCATAATATTGTTTCTATTGAACTAATAGTCCCTTATAAAGTTGTTTCCCCTCTTTTCCTGGGGCATTCCATACTACTAACTCCTGACCACCAGGAATCCTTTTTCTGCAGCTGCCTCTGGCTCTTTTCAAGTCAGAGGTCAATAGAACCATCCACTGATTCTGAAGTGCAACAGATTCTCCTGCAGCCACTGTTCTACTCATTTTTAAACTGTAGTTTTACACAAATGGAGGATTTCTGTCTAGAAAAGGTGGAATGAAATAGACTGTGACTTAATTTTATGTGATTTCATAGCCTCTTGATCTTTTCTAGCTCAGCATGAGCCGTGATTATATTCACTTGAAAAGGGTTTCTTATACTTTTCTGTTTTTCTTAGCCAGAACTACTTCTTCCATGATATAAACAGCTATTCCCAGGGTAACTATATCCACTGCACAGGGTCTCAGAGTGCCTACCAGTGTCCAACATGTTATTAGTCTTATGACTGAAATGTTCTGAGAGCTTTGTGAAATAGAAAGATAGCAACAGGTTTGAGAGACTTAGTTTGTGCCTCCACCACTGCAGATTAGAGTTGATTAACCTACAATAGAAGACCATCTGGGGGACCTTTTGTGGAGCTAGGCTCCTGCCTCCTGTACTCAATGGAACAGTTACAGAATATCACTCCTATGTAGGAAGAAAACATTCCAACCCAGAAGAAAAGCTACAAATCACATCCTGGTTATGTCTCTGCTCTGCAGAACAAAGACTTAGAGATATTCTAAGGTCAAAGGTGAGGTTTTATCCCTTGTGTCTAGGTGTGGGGTAAATGGAATAAAAAAAAAAGATCAAATCTTCTATTTCTGTATAACTTTTGCAGAAATATTCTGAAACCAAGAGCCTTCTCATTTTTTCCCAATGTTTTATAAAGCAACCATGGAAAAGAAAGAGATTTTGCAAAATAATAATTTATAAGGGAACCACAGGACAAACAAAAGGAAAAAGGGAAAGAAAGGACATTAATCAGCTATTTTCCCACCTACAAGTTATTGTTGCAGATGTTTTTATGAGTCTCGAGACATCTGCTGTTCATCAATTCCGGTCAAATACTGTATACGGTGACACTAAAAAAACAATATATTACTCTTTTATGTACAACCTTGAGCTTGTTCCACTTTTTCCCCTTGCTTCTACAACTTGTAAAGAAACCCAAAGGAGATAGTTATTTGGAACAGTTTTTGTCTGTAGCAGTCCAGACAGACTCCCTTAATTCAAGGTAGCACTGTTTCTGCAAAGTCCTGACCTTTATCAAGCAAAAGAAGAGCTGAAGAGCATTTTGTGAGTAATAATCATTTCTTCCTTTCTTCCTTACTTCCCTCTCTCTTTCCCCTTTGTTCCTTCTTTCCTCCCTCCCTCCCTCCTCCCTTTGTTCCTTCTTTCCCTTCTTCATCCCTCTCTTCTCCCTTCCTTTCCTCTCTTCCTTTGTCTTCTGTCCTTCCTTCATTCACTCTGTCCCCTTCCTTTTCCTCCCTCCCTTCCTTTCTTCCCTATGTCTCTTTCTTTGTTCCTTCTTCCCTTCCATTTTCCTCTCCTTCCCTTCCTTCCCTCCCTCCTTCTTTCCTTCTTACTTTCTTATCTTTGTTTTTAAAATATATTTTGCTGAGGAGGGCAGACCCAAGATGGCAGAGTAAAAGCAGTGACTTTTTTGAGGTCTCCCCCAAACCCTTCCAAATACCTATAAAAATGGCTCTAGACAAATTCTAAAGCACAGAACCCACAAAAAGACAGAGTGAAACAAATTTTCAGCCCAAGACAAACTGGATGGTTGATTGGAAAGGTATATCACACCAGGCTGGGAGAGAAGCATAGTTCTGTGTCGGCACACAGGCAGTATAGGCCATAGCGAACCTGGAGCAGGCCTCAGAGGACTGAATCATGGCAACTGTGGTGATTTCCAGACTTCTCAACCCACGGACGCCAAAGACAACTTAGAAGGTCAGTGGGAAAAGTCTGTGTCTATGGTGAGAGAGAGAAGAGCGGTGCTCTCAGCCCCAGTCCCCGAGCCTGGCCCTGGGGCAACGGCTGCCTCCAGAGCTTCCAGCCCACAGAGGGGGAATCCAGTAGCTGATCAGAGGTGGACTACAGGGATCTCTTTGCTGGTGCAGGATTCCATGGTTGAATCTGGGTCACAGTTTTGGGTGGTGGTCCTGGGGCAAGGATGAGTGCTGGTGTGGTGGAGCTTGTAGTGGCAATGGAGAGGAAATCCTCCTCACAGTTCCAAGACAGAAAAGAGTGCTTGTGGTCACTCACAGACCAGGCCAGGAAAGGTGTAAACACCTCACCCTTGATCATAGCACCTTGAAAGAACTGAAAATTTACAAGTCCCTAGAAGTATCTCTGAAAACTGCACAAACCCTCCCCTCCCCGAAGCTTGGGACAGTACATTCTCCACACTGGAAACAGACCTCTACCTTAACAAAGAGTTTATAACTCAAGTAATTGGCTGGGATCATGAGAAAGCAGTGCAAAAAGAGTCAGACCATAGAATCTTACTTTGGTGACAAAGAAGATCAAAACATACAACCAGAAGAAGACAACACAGTCAAAGCTCCTACATCCAAAGCCTCCAAGAAAAATATGAATCAGTCCCAGGCCATGGAAGAGCTCAAAAAGAATTTTGAGAAGCAAGTAAGAGAAGTAGAGGAAAAACTGAGAATGAAGCAAGAAAATCATGAAAAACAAGTCAACAGCTTGCTAAAGGAGACCCAAAAAAATATGGAAGAAAATAACACCTTAAAAAATAGTCTAGGGGCAGCTAGGTGGCACAGTGGATAGATCACCAGCCCTGGATTCAGGAGGACCTGAGTTCAAATCCAACCTCAGACACATAACACTTACTAACTGTGTGACCCTGGGCAAGTCACTTAACCCCATCACCTAGCCCAAAACCCTCCCCCAGGGGGAAAAAATAACCTAATCCAAATGGCAAAAGAGGCCCAAAAAGCCAATGAGGAGAAGAATGCCCTAAAAAGCAAAATTGGCCAAATAGAAAAGAAAGTCCAAAAGCTTACTGAAGAAAATATTTCCTTAAAAATTAGAAGGGAGCAAATGGAAGCTAGTGACTTTATGAGAAATCAAGACACTGTAAAACAAATCCAAAAGAATGAAAAAATAGAAGAGAATGTGAAATATCTCATTGGAAAAACAACTGACCTGGGAAACAGATCCAGGAGAGACAATTTTAAAATTATTGGACTATCTGAAAGCCATGATCAAAAAAAAGAGCCTAGACATCATCTTTCAAGAAATTATCAAGGAAAACTGCCCTGATATTCTAGAACCAGAGGGCAAAATAGAAATGGAAAGAATCCACTGATCACCTCCTGAAAGAGATCCCCAAAAGAAAACTCTTAGGAATATTGTAGCCAAATTCCAGAGTTCCCAGGTCAAGGAGAAAATATTGCAAGCAGACAGAAAGAAACAATTCCAGTATTGTGGAAACACAATCAGGATAACATAAGATTTAGCAGCTTCTACATTAAGGTACCAGAAGGCATGGAATACAATATTCTGGAGGGCAAAGGAGACAGTATTACAACCAAGAATCAGCTACCCAGCAAAACTGAGTATAATCCTTCAGGGTAAAAAATGGTCATTCAGTGAAATAGGGGACTTTCAAGCATTCTTGATGAAAAGACCAGAGCTGAATAGAAAATTTGACTTTCAAATACAAGACTCAAGTGAAACATGAAGAGGTAAACAGGAAAGAGAAATCGTAAGAGACATATTAAGGTTGGACTGTTTACATTCCAGCATGGAAAGATGATATCTGTAACTTATGAGTCCTTTGTCAGTATTAGGGTAGTGGGAGGGAAAAAATTATATGTATGTATAAATAGATAGATGGATAGATAGATAGATAGATAGATAGATAGATAGATAGATAGAGGGCACAGAGTGAGTTGAAGATGAAGGGGTGATATCTGGAAAATAAAATTAAGGGGTGAGAGAGCAGATTATACTGGGAGGAGGAAGGGAGAGGTAGAATGGGGTAAATTATCTCACATGAATCAGACAAGAAAAGGCTTTTACAGTGGAGGGGAAACGAGAAGGTGAGAGGAAATGAGTGAATCATATTCTCATAGGATTTGACTTAAGGAGGGAATAACATACACAATTGGGTATGGAAATCTATCTTACCCTACAGGAAAATAAGGGGGGAAAGGGACAAGAAAGCAGGGGGATGATATAAGGGAGGGCAGATTGGGGGAGGGGATAAGCAGAAGCAAACACTTCTAAGGAGGGACAGGGTCAAAAGAGAGAGTAGAATAAATGGGGGGGTGGGATAGGATTAAGGGAAATATACTTAGTTTTTTACAACATGACTACTATGGAAGTGTTTTGCATTACTACACATGTATAACCTGTGTCAAGTTGCTTGCCTTTTCAATGAGGGTGGGTGGAGAGGGAGGAAGGGAGAAAATTTGTAACCCAAAGTTTTAAAAACACATGTTAAAAAAAATGTTTTCACATGCAACTGGGAAATAAGAATCATAGGAAATGGGGTATTGACATATATCCTGCCCTACAGGAAAATAGAAGGGGAAGGGCATAAAAGATGGGGGGGAGAGATAGAAGAGAGGGCAGATGAGGGGAAGGGGTATACAGAATGCATGCCATCTTGGGGTGGGGGGAAGGATGGGATGGGGAGAAAATCTGGAACTCAAAATCTTGGGGAAGTGAATATTGAAAACTAAAAATAAATACATTTTGAAAAATTTAAAAATTTAAAAAAATAAAATAAAATATATTTTACTGATAATTTTTGTTTTATATCACTTAAATTTTACCACATCCTCTGCCTTGCCTTCTAAGAGAATTATCCTGATATAACAAAGAATTAAAGCAAAAGAAGCAGAAAAAAAATCAGCAAAGCTGATTGATCAATATATCAAAATGATCTGAAAATATCTGTGACCTTCCCATTGTAAATGATCCCTCTGCATTTGAAGCTCTTTTCTCTTATTGGTCAGTTCCTCCTCAGACCTATATGTTAAAGAAGTGCCTATGTTCACTCCTTTGTTCCTCTCCCAGAAGACTTCACTCTCTCCCCATTCCCTGGGAGCCTTCTCACTCTGGAAGATCTCACTAGTCCTGTAGGTTCCTTACCCTGGAAGATCCCTATGGCCTTGTAGCCCCACCCACTAATTGGTTAGTCCCTCCCAGAACCTGCATTTTAAGGGAGAGAGCAGGCCAGCCATCTTCACCCTTTCATTCCTCTCCAGGCTTCCACTCTTGCCTCTCCGGGTATATTTTTTCTCCACCATGCCCTTCTCTCTGTTCTCCACTCCCCACTTTTCACCTTCCTTCCTCCCCCTTAGAATGTAAGCACCTAGAGGAAAGGGATCTTTTTACTTGTATTTGTATTCCCAGCACTTACCACAGTGCCTGGTCCATAATAAGTACTTGATAAAGGCTTGTTGACTTGGCTTGACTCTGAAAAGGAATAGAAGGTGTCTTCTCATATTTCTTCTTTAGAAAGAGTCTAAGCTTGTTCTTTATAATTTTGCAATGTTCATATTCAATTGTGTTGTATTATATAATACATTTGTTCATTTACATTATTGTAGTAATTGTGTTAATCATTTTCCTGGCTCTACTGACTTTACTTTCTATCAGTTCAAATACATCTTTCTAAGCTTCTCTTTATTCATAATATGTATCATTTCCTACCGCACTGAAATAGTCTATTGAACCTTGCTGTTGTTGCGTCGTTTCTATCATGTCTGATTCTTCATGACCCCATTTGGGGTTTTCTTGGCAAAGATATTGGAGTGGTTTGTCGTTTCCTTCTCCAGCTCATTTTACAGATGAAGAATGGAGGCAAAGAGGGTTAAGTGACTTGCCCAGAGTCACATAGCTAGTGTCTGAGGTCAGATTTGGACTCAGGAAAATGAGTCTTCCTGACCTCAGGCCTAGCACTCTAGCCACTGTGTCATCTAGTTGCCCTACTGAATTAATATAGCAATTTGTTTTGCCATCCTCAAACAGGTATGTAACTTTTGTTTCTAGGTCTTTGATACTACCAAAAAAATGCTGCTGTAAACATTTTGTATATAGGAAGCCTTTCTTTGTTTTCAGTGATCTCCTTGGAGCACATGCATAGCAGTGGAATCCCCAAATCAAAGGAACTATACTTGTATAGTTCAAAATTGTTTTCTGAAATAGTTGTACTAATCCACAGCTCCACCACCAATTCATCAGTGTGCCTGTCTTCCCACAACCCCTCTAAATTTGATTGTTCCTATCATCATCTTGTTCAATTTCTTGGGTGAAAGGCAAAACCTCAGGAAGCTAGGGGTTTAGTGCAGGGGTGGGCAACCTCTGGCCTGGAGGCCACTTGTGGCCTCCTCCAGGCTGCAAGTTCTGCACCCCTGGCTTAATGGTTAGAGCACTGGAAATAGAGGCAGAAAACCTGAATTCAGATCCTGCCTCAGGTACTTTCTGTGTGACCCTGGACAACTCATTTAGCTTCTGCCTCAGATTCCTCATCTGCTATGTAAGAATAATAATATCATCTACCTTCTGGGATTGTTGGAAGGGTAAAATGAGGAGATGTTGGTAGGGTACTTTGCAAGCTTTAAAGTTTTATATTAACTCAACCACTTAACTATTTAGAAGTAGCTTTTTGTCATATATAGATATAAATGACATATATAGATACAAATATTGATATATCCATATCTGTATAAATAGATGATATATTTATATATCTGGATATATAGATGATAGATATGGTGATATCTTTAATCCATAGCTATATCTCCGTGTCTCTAATATCTATGTATCTAGGTATCTTTTTGGATGCCAAATCCTCATGCAAAAGTATATATATATATATATATATATATATATATAGTTTTTTTTTCTCTTTTTATCTTCTCCTATCTTTATTCATTTCATTTGCACAGTAACTTTTCAATTTTATCTTTTGTCATTGCTTCTATCCTTTGTTTAGTTAGGAATATGCAGCCTACCTATAGTTGTGAAACATATATAACCAACTTCTCTTCCAATCCTTTTAATATTCACGTAGCATATCCATTTTGAATTTATTGTTGAATGAGTTCTATGATATTACTCTAAACCTAATTTCTTCCAGACTGCTTTCCTATTTTCTTAGCAATTGATATTAAATATCGAATTCTTTCCTAAATAATTCATGTTTTTAGGTAATTAAGTTCTATTGTTTCTGATTCTCCATTTTCTACTCTGTTGTTCCATTAATCTACTTACCTAATTTTATCCAATATCAATGGTTTTGATGACTGCTGTTTTATAATATAGTTTAAGGTCTAGAAATGCTTTTCTTTCTCTCTTTCTTTCATTCTCTCTTTCTTTTTCCCTTCCTTCCCCCTTCCCTCCTTTTCTTTCTTTCTTTCTTTCTTTCTTCCTTCCTTCCTTCCTTCCTTCCTTCCTTCCTTCCTTCCTTTCTTTCTTTCTTTCTTTCTTTCTTTCTTTCTTTCTTTCTTTCTT
>NW_020948392.1:1117990-1165283 GCF_900497805.2 Vombatus ursinus | reverse complement strand
CTTTCTTTCTTTCTTTCTTTCTTTCTTTCTTTCTTTCTTTCTTTCTTTCTTTCTTTCTTTCTTTCTTTCTTTCTTCCTGCCTTGTTTGGCTTCTTGCCATCTTTATTCTTCCTTCCTTCTTTTTAAAAATTGAAATATTTAGTTCTTGAAGAAAAATTAAACATATACTGATTAATAAAATGGACTGCTATTCATTATAATGGTAATTAAATGGGCCAAGCATTATTTATTTAATTAACCCCTACTATGTTGACTCTCACAGGACTCTTTTTAACTATGGCTGATTAAAACAACATTACCTTTCAATCTGCATGAAACACTCAGTTTGAGCTAGGAAGAAAAAATTCAGTGAAATTGCTTAATATTATTAAATTCTCCAATACTCAAAATGAGAAATGAACTATCACAGCAACTTGGAAATCAACCTACAGAAAAAAAAAGTTTTGGTTTTTACATATTTTTAAGAAAATATGTAAAAACCAATTAATTTAAATGCTAACCTTTGAATTAAAATATTTTCCACTGATTAAAGAAAGAAAACTAAATTTTAAAATTAGTTTCCACACAATTAGTAAACCTCACCTAAGGAATTTGGCAATATACTGATACATTGATATATAAAGATGATTATAAAGCAATTCCTGGGTTTAACTCAACCCTCATGAGTTCTTTAGTTGGCTTTGTTCCTGTGGGATGCCACATAGATCAAATGTTAGTAAAGTAGGCCCTGAAATGGCCACTTATAAAAGTAGGTGAATGAAATAAACCAGCAAGCAGTCAAAGGAGGAACTATCTTAAATCATGATGTTCATTCTTGAACAAAGGAGAAAAACACGCACACAGATGTCTTTTTGCCAAAGGACTTGCTACATGGGGGAAAACAGACAGGAAATCACTTAGACACACTAAATTCCTGTTTCTTACAATAGAACATTTCCACAGATTTTCATTATATTAGACAGCATGTGCACTCCATATCTTACTAGTGATCACATCGGGGCTAAAGTTGTAAACTCTACAGCTGTTAGTATTTCATTTAGATTCTCTAAAGTTACCAATTACAAAATGAGAGTGTTTGGAGAGATATCCTTTCCAACTGAAACACTATGATTTTAACTTGGTACAAACATTTTACCTTTTTTGACTATTAATCTGATTTTCTGAGTTTTTGTTTTATTTTTGATTATATGTGGAAACCTTTCAGTCTATTAAGATTGACTGAAGGAGACATTGATTATGCATTTAAGGTGTTACTGTTGAGAATTTCCCAAAGAGATGGGGAAACATAGTGGGCTATTGATAAATATAAATTGTTGACTCACTCTCATTCATCTTCATATTAGCTCAACAAGATCCCCAGAATTTGAATTAGAACATCTGAAAACTAGAATTTTTGTGAATTAGAATTTGTATATGAGAGGGAAGAGTCAAGACAGCATAGTGACAGGAAGTATCACAGTACAATGCTCTCTGCAAATCTCTTCAACAAAGATTTAGAGAATGCACCAGACTGAATTTGATTGGTGAAGCTAAGAAGTCACAATGAGTTATTTTTCTAGCTCAAGGTGGCTTAAGAAGATAGACAGAAAGATTTACAGATACTGGAGAGAGATTCTGGCTAGGATTACATGTGGCAATGGTGGTAGGAAGCATTGTAGCACCCAGAGACTGAGAAAGGACAAATATAGGGCACCATAAAGAGATCCCAAGGGAGCCCTGAGCAAGTAGTGGGTGCAGGAACAAATGCCATTCAGCAGCTTTGTTACTTACCACCCATTGCCGGGTCTCAAATCCAGGGTAGAGGGGAGCAGTTGAGAGTGTAGGTGTTAGCTGGGACTGAAAACAAAACAAGTTCTGGGAAGCAAACAGTAGCTGTGTGGCTCTGATTCCAGGAGCAAAGCTCAGTGTCCTAGTCCAAAGGAGAGCTAGTAGTTCAGTTACTATGAATCTACAGAGATTCCCAGCATTCAACGATAACTGACTCAATCATCAGTCTACTGAAACTTCCCATCGGAAACAAGCTAATAGATCCAAAACTGGGTCGGGAACTTGCAGAACTCAGACCATGAGGGCAGTGAACAGACCTCCCCACCCCAGATTTGGGACCACTTTCGGGCCAGTAAGAGCTTGCAGGCCACCAGATTGCATTGTGAAAACTGCAAATATAAAAAGATAGAAGCTCAGCACAAACATTACCCTCAAGAAGTGTGATGGAAGAATGAGAAAATAGAAAAAGAACCCCACCAGAAATAGCTATATCTAACCAGCACAGAAGAAAATGGCTCAAAAACCTCTATAAGCAAAGTCTCAAAGAAAAATGCAGCTGGGAGACAAATTCAACAAGAATTCCTAGAAGAGATAAAGCAAGAGAAAAAGAAGAAATTTAAAAAATTATTTAAAAGAAAAAGAACAAATCAGAGCAGTAGTGAAAAGAATAGAAAAAGAGGTAAAAGGTAGGGAAGAAAGATATGAAAAGATAATAAATGGCTTGGGAAAAAAAGGGGCAAAACCTCGCTGAAGAAAAATAATTCCTAGAAATTAAGATTGGCCATAGAGAAACTGATGACTCCATGAGTCAATAAGAAATAATAAAACAAAATTTTTAAAGCTGAAAAAATAGAAGAAAATGTGAAATATCTCAAGAGAAAAATAAGAGACCTGCAAAACAGATCAAGGAGAGGTAATTTAGGAATACTTGGAGTACTGAAAGCTATGAAGAAAGAAAGAAAGAAGGAAAGAAAGAAGGAAGGAAGAAAAGAAAGAAAGAAAGAAAGAAAGAAAGAAAGAAAGAAAGAAAGAAAGAAAGAAAGAAGGAAGGAAGGAGGGAGGGAGGGAAGGAAAGAAGGGAAGAAAAAAGAAAGAGTGATGGAGGGAGGGATGTAAGAAAGTTGGGAGGATGAGATAAAGAGAGAAAGAAAGAAAAAAGAAAGAAACTTAGTCATCATATTTAGAGAAATCATAAAAGAAAATTTTCCAGGTATCTTAGAACCAAAGAACAAAGTAGAAATTGAAAGACTATACCACTTATATCCTAAAAGAAACTCCAAACTTAAAACTCCCAGGAATACTACACCCAAAATCTAGAGCTCGCAAGACAAGGAAACATACTATAAGCAGCCAGAAAGAAAGATTTCAGGTATTGTGGAACCACCATCTTTGAAATATGATATTCCAGAAGACAAAGGATCTAGGCTTATGATAAAGAATAATATGCCCAGTAAAACAATGTAATTCTTTAGGTGACAAAATAGATTTTTAACAGAATAGAGGACTTTCAAGAATTTCTGATGAAAAGACCAGAGCTGAATAGAAAATTTGACAAATAAATAGAGGAATCAAAGGAAACATAAAAAGGTAAATATAAGTGAGAAATCATAAGGGATTAATAATTTTTATATAGTGAGTTGATTATATATAATGTGTGTGTATCCCCTTGGAACTTTATCATCAAGAGGGGTGATAAAGGGTGTCTAATTAGACAGAGGGTGTAGGTGTGATTCTGTTTTATCTGAATGATCTCAAAACAGGAATGGATGAGGAAGAAGAATGCACTGGGAGAGGAAGGAAGAGTATGGAAGAATGGGGAAAACATCGCGCATAAATGGGACATGGAAAAAGGAGTCTATAAAACAAGGAGGAAAGATGGGGAGAAGACTGGATGACCTAGAACTTCATTCTCATCTAAACTAATCGAAGAAAGGAAGGATACTCATACAAACATAGATGGGTAAAGAAATACATCTTACCCAGCAGGTAAATAGAAAGGAAAGGAAATATGGGGAGAAGAGGGGTTAGGGATAAGAGGGAGAGCAGATTAAGGGGGGTGTTAGTCAAAACCAAAACAACTCTTAAAGAAGGGTTGGGGAAAAATACACAAAAGGATAAGTATAAAAGAACAGGATGGAGAGAAATACACACTTAGTAATCCTAAGAGTTAATGTAAATGGGATGAAATCGTCTTTTTAACAAAAAAGGATAGTAGAATGGATTAGAACCCAGAACCCAACAAGAAACATAGTCAAAACAGCATGTAGTATTAGAATAAATTAAAGGAGAATAATCTATTACATCTCAGCTAAAATAAAAAAGACAGGGGTAGCAATCATGATTTCAGACAAAGCATAAACAAAAAATAGATCTAATTAACAGAGATAAGTGGGAAAACTACATTTCACTAAAAGGTATGATATATCACATTCCTTGCCTTCTCAGTGGCAGGAGGAGGGGCTGGAGGGAGGGAGAGAATTTGGAACTCAAAAAAAAGTATTTTAGAATGATAAATTAAATAAATAATATATTTTAGAAAACAAATCAAAAGGGTATCATAGAACATGAATTTATAGAAACAATAGCAATAATAAACATATATACACCAAGTGGTTTAGCATCTAAATTCTTATAAAAGTTAAATGTATTACAGGAAGAAATAGACAATAAAGCTATTCTAGTAGAGACCCTCAATTTAACCATCTCAGACCTAGAAAAATCAAACCAAAAAGAAATAAAGCATAGAGTTTAAAAAAAATAGACATACTAGATGTCTGGAGAATATTGAATGAGAACAGAAAGAAGTATACCAATTTCTCAGCTATATATGTGTGGCGCATTAAAAATAGATTGGTTGGGGGACATCTAGGTGGCTCAGTGGATAAAGCACTGGCCCTGAAGTCAGGAGGACTTGAGTTCAAATCAGGCCTCAGACCAAACACTTAACACTTACTAGCTGTGTGATTCTGGGCAAGTCATTTAACCTCAATTGCCTAAAAAATAAATAAATAAATAAATAAAGATAGATTGGTCATTTATTAGGTCAAATCGTTGCAGAAAAACAGAAATATGAAATGCATCTTTTACGAATGATAATGCAATAAAAGTATATTCAATGATGGGTCTTTGAAACAAAGATTAAAAATTAATTGGAAAATAAATAACAATAAAGAGTGGGTGCATCAAAGAACAAATTATAGAAACAACAAAAAGTTTCATTAAAAAATAGGAAAAGCATTGAGACAACATACTAAAATTTATGAGATGCTGCCAAAGCATCAATTAGGGGGAAATGAATTTCTCTAAATTTTTTTTATCAATAAAAGAAAGAAAAACAGATCAATAAATTGGGCAAGCAATTAAAAAAATTAAAAGGTCAACATACTAAAAAATCACCAAACACCAAATTAAAAATACTAAAAATTAAAGAAGAGATTAAGAAAATTGAGAGTAAAAGAAACCGATTGAATTAATAAAACATGGAGCAAAAATAATAAAATAGTTAATCTGTTAGCTAATTTGATTGAGAAAAAGAAAAAAAAAACAAGTTATCACTTTAAAGAATGAAAAGCATAAATTCACAAAAAATGAAGACAAGATAAAAACAATTATTTGGAGGAACTCAAGGATGCTAACTGGCTCTTCAGTTAGAAGACCTGAATTTGAGTTCCACTGTGGATGCTTGTAACTTGTGGGGCTTAATGCCAGTCATTTAAGCTACATCATCTTCAGTTTCATCAACTGGAAATTGAGTGGATTAAAGTAGATGTCCTGAGTTCCATTCTAGCTATAGAGTGATGATCACATAGTATAACATTTACACTTATTATTGTTAAATCATTTCAGTCATGTCTGATTCCCTGTGATCTAATTTGGGGTTTACTTGGCAAAGATACTGGAGTGATTTGCCATTTCCTTCTCCAGCTCATTTTATAAAGAACTAAGGCAAACAGGGTTAAGTAATTTGCTGAGTCACACAATTTGTAAGTGTCTGAGGCTGAATTTGAACTCAACTTCTGACTCCAGAATCAGCACTCTATCCATTGTATCACCTTGCTACCTCTTTTACAGTTGTAGGTTCATAGAAAATCATACACTCTCAGTTATACACCTGCATTATATATAGTCCTATACCTGTGATGCAATAGTAATAACAATAATAAATTATATAGCACATACTCTGTGCTATGCATTGGACTAAGTGCTTCACGAATATTGTCTCATTTTATCTTCATAATAACATTGGAAGGTAAATATTATTATACCATTGTATACTTGAGGAAACTGAAAAAATAAAAGTAAAGTGACTCACCCAAGGTTACACAGCTAATAAGTATCTGAGGGCAGGTTTGATGTAAGTCTTGTTGGGGGCAGCTAGGTGGCACAGTGGATAGAGCACCGGCCCTGGAGTCAGGATAAGTTCAAATCTGGCCTCAGACACTTGACACTAGCTGTATGACCCTGGGCAAGTCACTAAAACCCATTGCCTAGCCAAAAGAAAAAGAATGCAGTTCTTCTTGATTCTAGGTGCAGCATTCTAACTATCATACCACTTAGTTATCCCTAAATAAAATAAAACTTTCAAAAAAGAGGATTATGCCTGTGAATTGGCTCATAATATGTCATATCATTATTGGATAGAAAGAGATCCTGAGAGGGTAGAACCAAGATGGTGGATTCAACAACCTAGCTGAACTCTCTTAACATTCCCCTCCAAAACACTTTACTAATTTCCTCTCCAATTTTTTTTAGTAATGCCTCAAATCAAATTTTGGAGTGGCAGAGCCAACAAAAGGTCAGATTAAGACATTGTTACGGCCAAAGAAAACTTAGGAGGTCTATAGGAGAGGTCTGGGGTGGAGCCCTTTCTCACACAAACACATGGCAGCAGCAACAACAGCCACAGCCGCAACAGCAACTTTGAGAACTTTAAGCTGAGATGCTTTAAAGGGGTTGGACAACTGGGCGAAAAGAAATTACAGGGGATCTGTTACTTCTTCTGGGTACAGCTGGCAGTGATTGGCAATTCTATTGCCCATATGTAATTCTAGGTTCTAGTTCCAACGAAAAGAGGAGAGCTGGTGATCAATTAAAGGCATCAGGGGCCCTGGTCACAGTTTCAGGGACAAGAGCACACTAGCACATCCAGCAGCAGGGGAACAAGGGACCTGGTCACAGTTGTAGAGCCAAGAGGAGTGCTAGTGCTCACAACTGCATAAGAGTAGGGGCCCTTCCTGGGTAAATACCAGAATGCACACTAGGAGAGCAGAGCCCACCCCTCTCCTTGGATCACATCACCTTGGAAGCAGCAAAAACTTACAGACCCTCCCAAACTAGCAATGAAAACAGAAATTTGAAAAGACTGAACATGCTTCCCCATCCTCAGGTAAGCAGAGACCAACAATCACTTTAAGTTCAAAATCAAGATATAGGCTGGAAAAATAAGCAAATAAAAAAAAAAAAAGAACTTGCCCATAAAAAGCTACGTAAGTGGCACGGAAGACCAAGACATCAACTCAACAGAAGACAGCAACGTGAAAACAGCTACAACCAAAGCCTCATAAAAAATGTCAATTGGACACAAGACCAACAAGAATTCCTGGAAGAATTAAAGAAAGAGATGAGACTGGTACAGGAAAAAATGGGGGGAAAATGAGAGGAATACAAGAAAATTATGAAAAGTAAATTAACAACTTGATAAGAGACACAAAAACTACTGAAGAAAATAATACCAAACAAAAATAGAATTGGCCTAATGGCAAAATAGGCACAAAAATTCACTGAAGAAAAGAACTCTTTAAAAAGCAGAATTGGCAAAATGGAAAAGGAGTTGCCAAAGCTCACTGAAGAAAATAATTCCTTAAAAATTAGAATTGGGCAATTGGAAGGTAATGACTCCATGAGACATCAAAAAACAATAAAAATGAAGTCAAAACAATGGAAAAAAAATAAGAAAATGTGAAATATCTCATTGGAAAAAAAATTGACCTGGAAAATAGATCAAGGAGAGCTAATTTAAGAACATAGACAATTCTTATTTTATGTAAGTGTATTGCTCTGCTCACCTCTACATAAAATGATTTTTACATAATGCATGATCACAGATGTGATGAAGGAAGGGAGGCTAAGAGGGAGGAATGGGGCATAGTGCCTGTGGAGGGAGGTGGCTGGGACACGGATCAAGGCCACATGAGGTCTGGGGACAGAAAAGCAAGAGCAGGAGAAAGAATACACAAGAGTCAGGGTCAATGACCTAGTGGTCTGGCCAGAACCAAGAGAAAGAACAAGTGGGAGCAGACATGGGTGGTGGACACAGACAAAGATAGGAGACAACAGGTAACACATAAGGGTCGAGGACAGACATGCAGTACCTAAGCACAAGAAAAAGACAAATAAAGCAGGGAATGACACAGGGCAGGTGGGCAAAGTAGGGGAAAAGTCTTCTTTGTCAATATGGGAGATTTCAAGCCTAGTTCTAAATCCCATGGCAGCAACTATCTCTCCATATCCCCATTCTGCTTTCACTTGGAGGGGAATTTTTAGAGCTTTTTCTTTAAGGTTTTTTTTTTGTTTTTTTTTTTGTTTTTTGGTGGGGGAGTGGGAGGCCAAGGAGCATTGAGCCAAGAGGCAGGAATGGAGAGAGAGAGCACACTATGGTGCAGTAAAGTGATTTTTGTAATGCAGATTTCTTTCAGGACTTTTTATTTAAAGTCAGGTTTGCATAACGAGAATTTACATAAACTAAGAACTGTCTGTAATTTGACTACCTAGAAGCTATGATCAAAAGAAGAACTAGACATTATATTTTTAAAAAAATTATTCAGGACAACTGCCCTGATATCTTAGATGCAGAGGGTAAAATAGAAATGGAAAGAATCAACCAATCATGTCCTGAAAGACATTCCAAAATAAAAACTACCAGGAATGTTTTAGCCAAATTCCAGAACCCTCAGGTCAAAGAGAAAGTATTGCAAACAGCCATAAAGAAACAATTCAAATATCATAAGGCCACAGTCAGGATCACACAAGTAGCTTCCATGTTAAAGGAGTGGAGGACTTGGGATTTGATATTCTGTAAGGCAAAAAGCAAAAATACACATAATTAAAAGAGATAATCAGGGCAACTATATTTTATAAATGGTACCATAAACAATCAAGTAATATCAAAAAATTTTACAGCACATTTCTCAGATAAAGACCTCATTTCTCAAATATGTACAAAGCTGACTCAAATTTATAAAAATAAGTGCCATTCCCCAATTGATAAATGGTCAACAGGCAGTTTTCAAAAAAAGAAATCAAAGCTATCTATGGTCATACGAAATGGGCATTGATTACAGAAATGCAAATTAAAACAACTCTGAGGTATAACCTCACCCCTATCAGAAACAACAAATGCTGGAGGGGATAAGGGAAAATAGCTACACTATTGAACTGTTGGTTGACTTGTGAACTATTGAACCCTTCTGAAAAACAATTTGGAACTTTGCCCAAACTGCAGTAAAACTTTGCATACCCTTGGATCCAGCAATATCACTACTAGGTCTGTTTCCCAAAGAGATCAAAGAAAAAGGAAAAGGACCTGCAAAAATACTTTTATCAGCTGTTTTTGTGGTGACAAAGAATTGAACAATGAGGGGGGATGTTCATCATTTGGGGGATGACTGAACAAGTTGTGGCATGTGATTGTGTACTATTGTGTGACAAAGAAATGATGAGGGGGGTGGTTTCAGAAAAAAAAAAACAACATGGCAAGACTTACATGAATTGATACAAAATGAAGTGAAAAAAACCAGAAGATCATTGTGCACAGAAACAGCAATGTTGGAATGATGATCAACTGTGAAAGACTTGGTTACTCTAATAAATACAGTGATCCAAGACAATTACAATGTACAAAGTTCAGTGCTATGAACTTGCATGGGGAAAATTACTTCATTTTGATATAATAAGCAAACAAAGCAAAAAACAAATTAACCAGAAGAGCAAAATAAGTAATGGTAAAGGTTTTCTCTTCCTCAGGGGATGGAACCAAGATGCAAGAGTAGGAAAAGCACTTACTTGAGCTCTTCCAATATTCCCCTCCAAACAGCTATAAAATAATGCTTCAGATCAAATTCTGGAGTAGCAAAGCCAACAAAAGCTCAGAGGGAGACAATCATACAGCCCAAGAAAACTTGGGAGATTGGAAAGAGAGATCTGTGACATGAGTTAGAGGATAGTCCAGAGCCCATGTAGATGAAACACCAATGTTCAGACCAGGTAATGGTGACAGAAGCAGCAGCAGCTTTCATAGCTTTCAAGCCAGAGATGGTAAGGGGAACTGAGAGTTAATGAGAGAGATTACAGGGGACCCCTGTGCTATCACTGGACATAGGACAAGGTGCTGTTAGGCAACTCCATTGCCTATATCTACTTCTGGGTCGTAGTTCAAAGGTGAAGATGAGCACTTTTAGTAAAGAGGGAGCAAAAGGCCTGAGGGGGCATTCCCATTGTGCTGTCCCAAAGCCAATGAGTAATTAAAACATCATGCAAGATTTATCACACCTTTTTAAAAGACCAAAAAGGCCTTTGAGTGCTGGAGCACCACTGACTGGGAACAAGCAGGAAGTTTGTCTTCCTCAAAGGCCTAAGTCATGGAATCACCTTACTCTTGGAGTGTTTGGGAGTTTCTAAGGAAGCTATGGGTACATGCTCCCTGGGATGGCTTCTGTAGGCTCAGTCAGTTTCCTTACATAAAGAATACACACGGACAAGAAATGTGTATGACTGGTTTACTCGTGCATTCAATGCTGTGGGGCCAGTGAGGTCTGCTAGCAATGTGGTCTATCATTTTTTATTTTATTTCTACTTTTTTGTTTTGGACAGACAACTGTCCATCCACTGCTTTCTGGTAGGTAACTCTGTTGAGATGCTGTTTCTCTCTGCTGACACCTGCTGGTCTGTAACTGTGAAGTATTTCTTTTTTAAACAGCTGCTGCTGATCACAAGACTAGTAAGAGTTGAGTTCTGAAAAGCTCATAAACCTCAGGTAATTTCAGCTTTTTTGAGATGTAGAACTGAGTCAGCCACACCCAGCTAAATATAAAAGCTCTTAGCCATTTGAGACTCTAGAGGGCACTTTCTGAGTCTCTAATCTCTGAGTTGTGATCTAAAATGTCTTTTAGTTCATATCATACCCCTAAGTTGTTAGCCCAAACCTTCATCAATTCATCCTAGGAAAGGAATCGAAGTAGAGGTGATGTGAGGAGATGCTTTTCAATGGCCTTAATGACCAAGGTTGTGATGCAAATCAACCTCAGGGCCAGAAAGAAGAGTGCTAGTGCTCATTAATCTGGTGATCTTTGCCCTGTTTTTCCCTAAGCAACATGTGTTCCCTGGCACACAAATCTATCAGATAAAGTACTCTAGTAATATTGGTTGTGGGAAATAAAACAATGAAAATATTGTTTTATAATATCATCTGTTAATTTTAGGAAGCCGTAGAACTATGTCCCAAGTAGTGGCCCCACTCAGGGCCTGTGACTGGAGGCTTACTGCCCCTGAATCCCCTGGAGGCTTACTTCTGTGCAGTCTACTTCTCCAGTGCTCTGGATGCCTCTGCCCCAGGCCAATTAGAGTCTAAGTTTGGAGGCCCATTAACTCCATAGGGAAGTACTGCCCTACTCTGCATCTAGTCCCTCCAGAGCCAACCAGCATCCAGGAAGATAAGGGCATCCAGTCAGTCAGTCAGTCAATCAATCAATCAGTCAATCAAATTTATTATGTTACTGTGCACCAGGCACTGTGCTAAATGCTGGGGATACAAAAAGAGGAAAAGGTAGTTCCTGCCTTCAAAGAGAATGGAGTGGAAAGCATGTAAACAAATATATACAAAGCAAGCTATATTCAGGATAAACATGAAATAATTGCTAGAGGGAATGCACTAGAATTAACAGGCTGCCAGTAAAATATGACATTTTAGTTGAAACTTAAAGGAAGCCAGGGAGGTCAGTAGGCAGAGTAGGAGGGAGAGTCTTCCAGGCATGAGAGATAGCCAGGGAAAATTCCCAAAGCCATGAGATGGAGTATTTTCTTCATGGAACAGTCAGGAGAGCAGTGACCCTGGGTCAAAGGCAACATATAAGAGAATAAAGTAAAGGAGGGAGCCAGGTTATGAAGGGCTTTGAATGCCAATAGAGCTTTTTGTGTTTGATCATGGAGGCAATATGGAGTCACTGGAGTCTATTAAGCAGGGAGTAAAAAGATCAGACTTGTGCTTTAGGAAAATCATTTTGGTGGCTAAACGGAGGATGGATTGCAGTGGGGAAGACTTGAGGCAGGCAGACCCACCAGCAAGCTATTACTATAGTACAGGCATGCGATTATATGTTCTTGCACTAGAGTGGTGGCAGTGTCAGAGGAGAAAAGCGGGCATATTCCAGAGATGGTACAAAAGTTGAAATTAACAAACCCTGGTAAAAGATTGAATATGTTTGGGGAGGAGGCGGGGAGAGATGGTGAGGAGTCCAGGATGATTCCTAGATGGAAAGCCTGAGGAATTGGGAAGATGGTTTTGCCCTCTATAGTAATGGGGGAGATAGGAAGGTAGGAGGGTTTAGGAGGAAAGTTAATGAGTTCTGTTTTAGATACATGGAGCTTAAGATGTCTATTGGACATCCAGTTTGAGATTTCTGAAAGGCAGTTGGAGATGTGAGGCTGGAGGTCATCAGAGAGTTAGGGGCATAGAGCTGGCAAATAAATTGATTGGAGCTAATGAGATCACCAAATGAAGTAGTATAGGGGGAGAAGAGAAGAGGATCTGCGACTGAACATTAAGGGGACCTACAATTAGAGAGCATGATCTGGAAGAGGATCCAGCAAAGAAAACAGAGAAGACAATACAAACACCAAGAATCCTGCACTTACTTCACCTTGAACTCTTTATCATAAGATCCAGGTGTTTGGCCCCAGTCAAGAACTGATTTTTGAGGATATTTTGCTCCTGACATTGATGTCAGGATGGAAGTGGTATCTATCCTGTGTTGTTGCATCATAACAATCACCATTGAGAACTCAGACATATTGGGGCCTCTGTTATCACAAGGGTCCTATCATGGGACCTACTCTTCCCTTCTCTTTCCTTTTTTTAAAAAAGATTTAAAATATATTTTGATTTTTTTATTAAATATTTTTCAATTACATGTAAAAATTTTAACATTCTTTTTTAAAAATTGACTTTCAAATTCTCTCCTTCCATTCTGTGCTTTCTTGAGAAGGCAAGTAATTTGGTATCAATTATGCATGTGAAGTCATACAAAACATATTTCCATATTAGTCATGTTGCAAAAGAAAACACAGAAAAAATAAAAGAAGAGAGGGCAGCTAGGTGGCGCAGTGAATAGAGCACCGGCCCTGAAGTCAGGAGGACCTGAGTTCAAATCCAGTCTCAGACCACACACTTGACACTTACTAGCTGTGTGACCCTGGGCAAGTCACATAACCCCAATTGCCTAAAATAAATAAATAAAAATAAAAGAAGAAAAATAAAGAAAATAAAAAGTATACTTCAATCGGCATTCAGAGTTCATCAGTTTTCTCTCTCTGAAAGTAGATAGCATTTTTCATCTTAGGTCTTTCATCTATGGTTCATCTATGGATCAGAGTAGCTAAGTCTTTCATAGTTTATCATCCTTACATTGTTGTTACTATGTACAATGTTCTCATGGTTCTACTCACTTCACTTTACATGAGTTCATATACATCTTTTCACATTTATCTGAAACCACCCTGTTTTTCATTTCATTTCTTATATCACATTCCATCATAATCATATACCACAACTTGTTCAGCCACTCACAAGTTGATGGGTAGCCCCACAATTTTCACTTTTTGCCACTATAAAAAGAGCTGCTATAAATACTTTTGTACAAATAGGCCTTTTTCCCCTTTCTTTGATCTTTCTGGGATGCAGACCAAGAAAAAGTTTGGCTGTGTTGAAGGATATGCCCAGTTTTACAGCTCTTTGGGTAAAGTTCTGAATTGTTTTCCAGAATGATTGGACTAGTTCTCAACTCCATCACAAGGGCTTTTATGTCCCAAGTTTTCCACATCGGCTTCAGCATTTTTCCTTTTCTGTCATGTTAACCTATCTGATAAGTGTGAGGTGGTATATCAGAGTTGTTTTAATTTGCATTTCTTTAATCAGAAGTGATATAGAACATGATTTCATGTGACAATAGCTTTGATTTCTTCTGAAAACTGTTCCAATCCTTCAACTATTTATCAAATGGTGAATGGTTCATATTTTTATACATTTGGTTAAGTTTCCTATATGTTTGAGAAATGAGGCCTTTATCAGAGAAACCTGTACATTTTTCTCAGTTTCCTGTTTTGGCTGCATTAGTTTTGTTTGTGCAAAAGCTTTTTAATTTCATATACTCAAAATTATCCATTTTACTTTCCATGATCGTCTCTATACCTGCTTTGAACATAAATTCTTCCCTTATCCATTGATCTTAAAGGTACATTTTTCCATTCTCCTCTAATTTATTAATGATATGACACTTTATGTCTAAATCATTTATCCATTTTGATCTTGGTTTTCAGTGTGAAATATTGGTTTGTTCCTAGTTCCTGCCAAACTGCTTTCAAGTTTTTCCAGCAATTTTTGCATATGGTGTGTTCTTACCCCAAAAAGCTTGTATCTTTGGTATATCAGACATGAGATTACCATGGCCATTTATTCTTCTATAGTGTACCTAATCTATTCCACTGATCCACCATTCTATTTATTAGCTAGGATCAGATTGTTTTGATAGTTATTGCTTTGTAATATAGTTTGAAATCTAGAGCTGCTAATCTGTTTTCCTTCACATTTTTTTCATTATTCTCTTGATATTATTGAACTTTTTGTTCTTTCAGATGAATTTTCTGATTATTTTTTCTAGCCCTATATAATAATTCTTTGGTAGTTTGATTGATATGGCACTGGATAAGTCATTAACTTAGGTAGTATTTTCATTTTTATTATATTGTCTCAGCCTACCCATGAGCAATTAATATTTCTCTAATTGTTTAGATCTGTCTTTGTGTAAAAAAGTGTTTTTAATTTTGTTCACGTGGATTTGTCTTGGCAACTAGACTCCCAAGTATTTTATATTGTCTGTAGTTATTTTAAACAGTATTTCTCTTTCTGTCTCCTCCACCTGGATTTTGTTGTAGTATATAGAAATGCTGATGATTTCTGTATTTTTATTTTTTATCCTGTAACTTTGTTGAAGTTGTTAATTATTTCAAATAGTTTTTAGTAGATTCTCTAAGGTTCTCTAATTATACCAGCATATGATCTCCAAAGAGTGATAGTTTTATTTCCTCATTGCATATTTTTAGTCCTTCAATTTCTTTTTCTGGTCTTATTGCTATTGCTAGCATTTCTAGTGCAAAATAGTGGTAATAATGGACATCCTTGATTCACTACTGATCTTACTGGTAAGGTTTCAAGTTTATCCACCTTAATAATTATTCTTGTTCTTGGTTTTAGATAGATACTACTTATTTTTAAAAGGTTCCCTTTATTTCTAATCTTTCTAGTATTTTTTTAATAAAAAACGGGTGTTGTATTTTGTAACAAATCAAAAAGCTTTTTCTGTACCTATTGATATACTCATATAATCTTTGTTGTTTTTCTTATTATTGTTATTATTATTATTGTTGTTGTTGTTGTTGTTATTTGTGGTCAATTATACCGATAGTTTTCTTAATATTGAGCCAGCCCTGCATTCCTGGTATAAATCCCACCCGCTCAAATTGTGTGATCTTTGCAATATACTGCTGTAATCTTTTTGCTAATATTTTATTCACAATTTTTGCATCAATATTCATTAAGGAAATTGGTTTATAGTTATCTTTCTCTGTTTTTGCTCTCCTTGGTTTAGGTATCAAAGCCATATTTTTTTTTCATAAAAAGAATTTGGTAGGACTCCTTCTTTAGCTATTTTTTCAAATAGTTTATATAATATTGGGATTAATTGTTCCTTAAATGTTTGGTAGAATTCACTTGTAAATCCATCTGGTCCCAGGAATTTTTTCTCAATGAGCTTGTTCAATGTCTTTTTCTAAAGTAGGGTTGTTGAAGTATTCTATTTCCTCTTTTGTTATTCTGGGTAGATTATATTTTTGTAAATATTCATCCATTTCACTTAAACTATAAGTTTTACTGACACATAATTGCGCAAAACAATGGGAGATACAGCTAAGAAAAAGGATGCTCCTTTAAATTTCCATTCAGTTTTCTCTAAAGGTCTAATTTTTTCTAAGATTTTGTCATCTCCTTAATTTCTTTCTTATTGGTTTTTGAGTTAGATTTATCTAGCTCTGAGGAGGGAAATTTGAAATACATTTTGTGTATTTGCATTTACTAGGTACTAAAAATGATGAAGACAGATAACATTTCTCTTAGTCAGTGGATAAAAATTTATTAGGTGCCTACTATGTGCCAAGCACTGTGCTAAGCACTAGAAAAGGCAAAAGACATTACCTGCCCTCAAGAAGCTAACAAGAGAGTGGGAAAAGACAAAATACAAAAGGAAAAAGAAAGCAGGAGACAGAGAAGAAGGTGTCCTCCTCACAAGCATGGCGGAGAAACATAGAGGAATGTAGTCAAGCGGGAAATGAAAAGTTAGTTGACCTGGGCACCCTCCTCAAATAGAGGTTCTGGAAGGAGAAGTCTCCACCCTCCAATCAAAGGGAAAGAGGAGCCTGAGGGATGAAGGGCTCTGATGAGTGCAGAAAATTGATTCCAAGCAAACAGAAGCTAGGCACAATGGTTAACCACTCCAGATATCAAGAAGGTAGTTTCCACAGAAGAAATATAATAGCAAATCATCTGTAGGAACATTTTCACATGTTAAGTGAGCACAATATTGTTTTATAAAATAAGCAAAAAAATATAAAATTATTCCTATGTACTCATTGAGTGAGAGATAAAATATGAAGTTATATTCGAAATCAGCATATGAAATATACCTATGAAAATAGGTATAATAGAATTTTTAAAAGTTATTTTTGTTGTTTTGTTATTATGGTCCAGAGCAATTAGAACTATCCAGGCTTATTTTATATTACTTCCCTCTAAGTACTTTACTTTTAGGGAAAACGTGATCACTATTTTTTCCTCAAATGTACCATCCCATATCCAGACTCCACATATTCAAACAAGTTATCTTTTATTCCTGGAAGCTTACTTTTTTCCCTTCCCTCTCCAATTTAGCTTTCTTCAAGGCTCAGAGAAGGTGACATCTCCTCAGAGGAGATTGCCCTGATTCCTGATCTAGTTATTAATGCTCTTTATTTACCTCTTCAAATATTTTTACATACACCTACCTGTGTGCATGTTGTTCCTCTCCCACCAGCATTCACAGTAGAAAATAAGCTGTTTAAGGGCAGGGCTCAATACCTAGAAGAGTGCGTTGTACAAAGCAGGGACTTAATAAATGATTATTGAGTAGAAGTAAATTGATTTAACCATCTATCCTTGTGAACTGGCATTCTCCATCTGAATCTGTGCCATATTTGCTGGCGCAATTAATTTCTGTATGTTATTTTTTCAAAATACAAAAGGTTCCTTGATTTCAAATGGTTGTAATTTCCAGTGACTAACTGGGAACCACACACTCACTAATAAATGTCCAAATATATAAATGTCCAAAATATATCTTTGGATATTCAAATTAGTGAATGTATACAAAATTTCATGGAATAAGTAGAGAGATTGGAGATTAACGGTAAAAAATAAAGTAGGCAATCACATGCTTGAATGAGAAAAAAAAGAGAGACAGAGACAGAGAAGAGAAAGAGAGACAGACAGACAGAGACAGAGATAGAGAGAGACAGCCCCAAGTGAAGACACCAAACTTTAATAACACCTGTAAAGAATTGTCCAGCTACCAAATAGAACAGTACTGGACTTTTAATATTTTTTATTTTAGTTCTTTTGCCTTGTGATTTCCTTCCTGGCATAAGCTGTACCATTTATAAAACAGTCATTGAACCAGATGGCCTACTTTACAAACCGATAGCTACAACATGAGTCCTTCAGGGGATCTTTAGATTAGTTGGCATCTGTAATCTCTTCACTTCTCAAGGGTTAGTGCCACAAATCTCAGTTGGTAAGTATTCTGGTCACTGGCATATGTGAACTATTCTGACGTCGGGGACTTGGATCCTAAAATACATTTTTGTATAAACAAATATCACAGTGGATATGAGGCAGGGTTAAGATGTTGGAAGACAAAGTGCAATACAGGTTGCATATAATTTAAAAGAGCTGTCATACCTTGGGTTGAGTTTATACAGTATAGAGATGTATAGGCAATAAAATAGCCCCAGTTATAAACTATACAGGAATAATGGGGAAAATCTCCTTCCAATGGAGTTTTCTTCTAGAATGGAGAAAGAAGTAAGATTCCAAAAGAAATGACCAGCTTAAGAGAGTGTTTGGCATTTGTCCTACACCTGTGAGAAAAATCAGAATATTCTATACCACTGCTGTTTTAGAACATTTGTTGACCTGAGGGTTGTATCTTGGCTTGGGTAATGCAATATGTGAACCTTTAAAACTTTAAGTCTTTATTCGGAACACTCAAATTTTAGTTGGACTGAGAAGTTACTTTTTTCTCTTGTATCAAAGAGGTTAAAATTAAATTAAATTGAAAAGTCCTCCTACTGATTTGTTAAAGGAAATAAGACAACTGATAAAAGCTATGAGCCATCTCCTCTCAACAGATACAACACGCTTGAAACTTTTATTTGGAATGCAAATTAGGAACAATCCTTATTTTGGAGACATTGAAGTTTACCTCCGCCATTATGAAGCCAGAAGTCCAGAGCAAATGCAGCTGTGGTAACAGGAAAGGGGCCAGAATAGCCTCCTACTTCACAGAAGTTGCTTACGTTCAAATATTGGATTAAAAAAAACCTCTGTGTTGGTGTGATTATATTGCTCTGTGGCATCAGTTTTGCAACAATCATAAGTACTTAATTTTATAACTATTTGTGGTGCAGTGGGTAGAGCACTGGGCTTGGAATCAGAAGACTCATCTTCCTGAGTTCAAATCCATCTTCAGACACTTACTAGCTGGGTGACTCTGAGTAAGTCACTTAACCCTGTTCGCCTCAGTTCCTCATCTGTAAAATGGACTGGAGAAGGACATGGCAAACCACTCTATACTCTCACCAAGAAAACCCCAAAAGGGGTCACGAAGGGTTAGACACAACTGAAGTGATTCAACGATAACGACAAAATAATATCATACAACTGCCCACTAATAGATAAGGATCCTATTGTTGTGAATCCACAGATAATTAGTTTTTATGGTTCTTCAATATTATTCTGGTGATATGTTCCTGTGGAAATATGTAAAGGTTTACATATTAAAGTTACATATTATCAAAGGTGCAAATCACATGGAAGAATCCTAGCATTCTTTTCAAGGAACATCTATCCATTTTGAATGCACTATCTACACTAATTCTCCCCCAGCAATTAACACATCTGAATGGAAAGGAAACTGGATTGAAAAATAGAAGTCTTGAGTTTGAATCCTAAAGCTGACTGCGGTTTAATGGATAGGAAACAACTCATTATCAACATGGGATTCATTTCATATTCTGCTAACTTTGATTAATCAGATCATTGATTAAATAGAGCATATTCAAAATCGATATGAAATTAGAAAGATAATAATTTACTGTACATGATTGAAATAGGTCTAATATGAGTTACTTAAGCTATTGACTCAGAAAAAAGTAGAATTGATAAAAATTAAGACATTGACACTGATCATCATCATTTTATGAAAACACAAAATTATGAAAACACAAGATTATTTTCCATAAAAGTTTAGAATTAACTATCAGGTGTAAAGGAGATGAAATATTATTTCTGTAATGTTAACTGATTATAGAAAATGACTTGGAGCACAACACAGCTTTCTTTCAACAAAGGGTCTCATATATATATATATATAGTAATATATATATATTGTATATATATATACAATATATATATATTGTAATCATACAGAATTCTCAGTTTACAATCATTGCTTCCTCTTCCTTTCCTTCTACCCACTTCTTGACACATTGAGAATAGCTTAATATGAATAGTGTTAATTAATTATTAATATTAGTAATATTAATTAATAACCATGCTATGATTGAAACTACTCACTCTTGAGTTATTTTTGACCTTTCAATTGCCAAAGTTGATGGCCTTTTTCTCAATATTCATCCTTCTTCAACTCTCTGCAGCATTTGACAGGTATTGACTAGTCTTTCCTTTTGGATACTCTTTCTTCTCTGGGACACTGAGACAGTACCCTCTTGGTTCTCCTCCTGTCTATCTAACCACCCTTTCCCAGTCTTTCTTTTTTTCATGGATCATCATCCATATTAGAACCTGTGTGCACCCCATGCTCTGTCCAGGACCCCTTTCTCTTCATGCTCTTCATTATCTCAAAGAAATAGCTGAGGGTTTTCCATATTATAATATGGGGTGTGTGGCAGACTTACTTCCCTCAATAAAAGAGCTCAAACTTAAGCCAATGGGTTTAATTTTTTTAACTTAACATTTTTTAATTAAAAAAAAAAACATATGGTAGAATAATCCACTCTACCAACTGAAGCCTGATACTAGAAGCTATTGAGAAAAGCTCCGAAACCATGTATCCAGTGGACCAAAATGTAGTGGACACCATGTGACAAGAACATAACAGCAAAAGATGCTGTAAATGAAAGAGTGTTGAGGTTGGAGGCAGTGGAACGATTATGTATCTAGGCCCGACAACTTATTTTCTACGTGACTTTGGGCTAGTCACTTAACCTCTTGAAGCCTCAGGATCCAAACTCAGGCCCTATTACTCTGTAATGAGTGCTATGTAGTATGAACTACACTGCCTCCCTTTTATCTTGTACATATATGTACACACATGGGTTCCAAACTACATGCTCTTTTATACACATTCAAATTTGTCAATTCCCCTCCTCCCCACACACCTGAAAAATGTAGTATCCAGAACCTAACATCCTTTCTCCATATGTGGTTTAGCCAACGCAGCAAGCAATGGTACCAATGGAATGATTCCCTCAAAAGCTACCTTGCTATCCATAACAGCAAAGACCATATCAACCTCTTTGTGTGCATGTCAGTTTTGCTGCCAGGTAAAGTCCCTAAATCTTTTTCATGTGAATTTATGGCAAACCAGGCATTCTCAGTCCTGTAGATATAAAACTGGATGTGTTGAAGCTCTGTTCAGAACTTTATATTTTTCCATATTGCCTCATCATTCCAATCCATTAGAATCACTTATAATAGTTATTCTTTCATCCAACATATTAGTTATCCTTCTTTACTTCGTGTCTTTATTATATTTAATTTAAAAAAGGCTTGATCTATGTTCATATCAGTCATTGATAAAAACGTTGGCCAGAACAGTGTCAAGTATAAAATCCTGAAGCATGCCAGTATAGGCTGCCCTTCAGATTTACATAAATCTGTGATTACCAGTTATACATCTTCCTAACTACCTAAACATCATACAAGCTATATGTCTCCATTTTTTTTCCAGGAGAACATTATGGAACTCCATCAAATGACTTGCTGAAATCAAGATGTATGATGTCTATGACATTCCATGAATTTAGCAGTGTAGTAACCCTATCAAGAAAGGAAATTAGATTAGTTTGGCATGACTGGTTCTTAATGAAACCATGCTGGCTCCCAGTAATCTCCACTTCTTTTTCTAAAAGCTCACAGGCCATCTGTTTAAAAATCTATCATAATTACTAGAATAATTATGGAAGTTTTACAGGGATTAACATCAAACTAACTCATCTATAATTTCTGGAACCTACCTATTCCAGTCTGGAAAACTGGCACCTTTCCCATTCTCCATGATTCCTTGTAATTGACTGGAAAATGTTCCCACTAGTATATCAGTGAGATCTTTTTTTTTTTTTTAGGCAATTGGGATTAAGTGACTTGCCTAGGGTCACACAGCTAGTAAGTGTCAAGTGTTTGGTCTGAGACTGGATTTGAACTCAGGTCCTCCTGACTTCAGGGCTGGTGCCCTATCCACTGCACCACCTAGCTGCCCCTCAGTGAGATCTTTTGATACATTGAGGTGTAGAGTTCCTCTAATCCTGGGCTTGAATTCACTCATAGAAGTTCTGTACTCTTTCACCAAACCTACATCCTTACCTATTCTTATTGTCATTGCGCCTCCAATTTGGAATTTTAATTCTTCTTTAATCAGAGAACCTTTGCAGTTTGCAGATCATTGGCCTGTACAGATAAGATAAACCAATAATGTATAAGCATAAAATTGCAAAGTCTGAAATCAAGAAAAAATATGTTGTAAAGACAAGTCCAAATAAGAAAGGATTACATAAAATTACATAAAAAGAAGAAGAAGAGGAAGAATATTTTTGTAGTTCTCAAATACTAATATGGGAAAGGCTGCTCTAATCCTTGACAAATTCCAGTTCATTGAATAGAACTATTCCTAGAATGGAATATGGTAGTAATAATAATAATAAATTTTCACATTCAGAGCAAGAAGGGATCATAGATATCATCTAGAACAACATCCTACTTTTACAAAGGTCTTAAATGATTCCCACAAGATCATACAGAGAATTGATAGTTGAATTGGAATTCAAATTTGTTATTTTCTTCAGTATATTTTGGGTTTCCTTTAGCAAGCTGTTGACTTTTTTTTTGTATCACTCTCATTTCTTGATTTTCTTGCATCACTCTCATTTCTCTTCCCTATTTTTCCTCTACTTCTCTTACTTGCTTCTTAAAATCGTTTTTGAGCTCTTCCATGGCCTGGAACTGATTGATATTTTTCTTGGAGGCTTTGGATGTAGGAGCTTTGACTTTGTTGTCTTTTTCTGGTTATATGTTTTGATCTTCTTTGTCACCAAAGAAGCATTTTATGGTCTGACTTTTTTGCACAGTTTGCTTATATTCCCAGCCAATCACTTGAGTTTTAAACTCTTTGTTATGGTAGGGGTCTGCTTCCAGTGTGGAGAATGTACTGTCTCAAGCTTTGGGAGTTTTGTGCAGCTGTTTTCAGAGATGCTTCTAGGGACCTTTAAATTTTCCATTCTTCCAAGGTGATACAGTCAAGGGCAAGATGTTTACTCCTTTCCTGGCCTGTGTTTTGATATATGAGTGACCACAAGCACCCTTTTCTGCCTTGGAACTATGAGTAGGATTCCCTCTCCACTGCCACTACAAGCTCCACCACATCAGTCCTCCCCCTCACCCCAGGATTATCACTCAGAACTGTGACCCAGATCCAAGCATGGGCGAAGCAAGAGAATGCTGCCTCAGCACCAGCAAAGAGATACCTCAATCCCCCTCTGATGAGTCACTTGATTCTCCTTCTGTCTGTGGGCCAAGAGCTCTGGAAGCAGCCACCATCTCGGGGCTGTGCCAGTACTTAGGCCCGACCAAGCTCATCTCTCACCGTGGTCAGACAGAACTTTCTCACTGACCTTCTAAGTTGTCTTTAGTGTTTGTGGGTTGAGAAGTCTGGAAACCTCCACAGCTCCCTGTGATTCAGTCCCCTGAGGCTTGCTCCAGGTTCCCTGAGGCCTGATCTTTGCCTTCGGGGCCTGCACTGAACTGTGCTCCTCTCCCAGCCCAGTACTGTAGACCTTTCCAATCAACCATCCAGGTTGTCTTGGACTGGAAATTTTTTTTCACTCTATCTTCTTGTGGGTTCTGCTGCTTTAGAATTTGTTTAGAGCCATTTTTATAGATATTTGGAGGGGTTTGGGGGACAGCTCAAGCAAGTCACTGCTTTTACCCTGCCATCTTGACTCTGCCCCTGAACCTAACTATTAATGGAAAAAAAGATAGCCATTCAATTAAAAAGCAGTGTTCAACATTTTCTGAGGGAAAAAAAAAAACCCAGACCTGAACAAATTATTTGCTTTGAAAGCATCCTAGATTACAGAAATACAAGAAAAGTAAGCAAATACAGCAACCAAGGACAACAAAAGCATAACAATAGAGAAATCACTGATTTTTCTTTCTAAAACCACATAAGGAAAATATTGAATCTATTTAACCATATTTTAAAAATCTTAATCACTATGTTTATGTTAATAAGTTTTTTGAGGAAAACTTTGACAAAGTACATTCATTTATGCTAAAAAATTCTGTAAAGCTTAGGCACAGGACTATTTTTAATATAAAAAAGTACCTATCTAAAAGGTCAGTTAGGTGGCACAGTGGTTAGAATGTTGAGCCTGGAGTCAAGAGGACTCATCTTCCTGAGTTCAGATCTGGCCTCACACACTTACTGTTTATGTGAACCTGAGCAAGTCATTTACCCCTATTTACCTCAGTTTTCTCATATATAAAATGAGCTGGAGAAGGAAATGGAAAACCCCTCCAGTATCCTTGCCAAGAAAACCCTAAATAGGGTAACAAAAAGTCAGACACATCTTAAAATGACTGAACAACAGCAACTAAATCTAAAATTAAAATGTGCATTTTATGTCTCTGAAACCTTTCTCAAAAAATTCAAGAGTAAACCAAAGGTGTCCCCTTTTCCTGTTTTTTTTTTTTGCCATAGTTCTAAAAATGCTAGCAATAGCAATGAGAAGAAAAATAAATTAAAGGCACACAGATTGATAAGGAGGAGACAAAACTATCTGATTTGCTGGCAAATGATGGCTTTCTTAGAATATCCATAGGCATCAGAAAAGAAATTAAGCAAAACAGTTAACCTCAGGAAAGTGTCAGTATGTAAATTAAGCCACAATAGAATAGTATTTCCATACTGCAAAACTTATGAAGGTATAAGAGAAAAGGTAAGTTTCATTCAAAATCACTAAATGTTTAAAATATCTGGTAATCTTTCTGCCACAGAATACTCAAGACATATATAGATACTATTATAAAATATTCCTTAAAGAAATAAAGAATAGTTTAAATCATTGGAGAGATATCCAGTGCTCACAGTTGAGCTATGACAATATAATAACATGGTATTGCCTAGCATAATTTACAGATTTATTATTATACCAATCAAACTTCAAAGAAATACTTTATAGAGTTAGACAGACTAATAATGAAATTTATTTAGGGAAAAAAATCAAAGATTTCAAAGGTAATAAAGAAAAAATATAGGAATGAAGGGGGAGTAGCAGTTCCAGACTTTAAGTTATGTTATAAAGTAACATTCATTAAAACTATTTGGTACATGTTTAAAAATAGAAAAGTAGACCAGTGGAACAGACTAAATAATGAAGATTAAAAAAATTAATTGAACTCAATAATACCTGTCCAATAAAATCAAGAACCTAATTGCTTGGGTAAAGAGCTGATTATTTGGCAAAAATTGCAGGAAAAACTGAAAAGCTATTTAGTAGAAGTTATTGTTAAAGCAACACCTTATACCATCTGCCACAATAAGCTTCAAATGGATATATAATCTCATTTGAAATTAGAAGAGAATTACATGAGGAAGCTTTTTAAGTAATGGCTAAGAGTACAATTCTTTAGCAAACAAGGGATAGATACAATCATAAAGATATAATAGCTGCTTTTACATCACAAAATTGAAAACTCTTTGAATGGACAAAATCAATTCATTCAAGATAAAAAAGGCAAGTTGATTGGCTAAAAAAATCTTTGCACAAAATATATCTAACAAAGTTCTGATTTCTGCTATTTACAAAAAATCATCAAAACAAATATGTAAGAACAAAAGCCTTTTCCCAATGGATAAATTTTCAAAGGTATTAAAAATATCTCAAAAGAAGAAAACCAAATGATTAGCAATCATATGAATGATGGCCCCAAATCACTACAAATAAATTGCAAATTAAAACAACTCTGAGGTTTCATCTCACATCTAGCAAATTATCAAATATGAAAAAAGATAGGAAGTGTTAATGTTGTGACAGGCACACTAATATACTATCAAAAGAACTATAAATTGATCTAACCATTTGGGAAAGCAGTTGAACTCTGCTAAGAAAGTGACCAAAATGTCCAAACATTTGGTCATTATTATTAACTATTCATATATCCCAAAGATGCTAATGGCCAAACTATTTATAGCACTATTCTTTGATAATCACAAAGAATTTAAAACAAAATAGATGTTCATCTATTGAGGAATAGCTAACCAAATTGGAGTAACCTAAATGTGATGGTATACTACTGTTATAAGAAATAATGAATATGAAAACATAAACATGCATGAGAATATCTATATGAACTAATGCAAAGTGAAGGAGAACTAGGAAATAGTCTATATAATGACTAGAACAATGAAAATGGAAAGAATAGCATAGTCAAAACAAGATATTATAAAAATTATGATGAACAAGGTCTCTCTTACAGAAAAGATAGGAATATACTTCCCTCTCTTTTTTTGCAGAAGTGAAGGACTATGAATGAAGGAGACCAAATATAATGTCAATCTGAATAAGTCTTGATTAATTTTTATGAATTATTTCTCTTTTTTATTCTTTATTATAAGGGACAGTTTCTTGGTGAAGGGAGAAGAGATTCATTGGGAAATGAAAATGATATAAAAGTAAAAGATATCAATATTTTTAATTCAGTGTTTTATTTTCCCCTAATTACACTTAAAAACAATTTTCAACATTCCTTTTCAAAATTGAGTTCCAAATTCTCTCCCTCCCTCCCCAAACCTCTCACTGAGAAGGCAAGCAATCTCACATAGGTTATACATATGCAGTCATGAAAAACATTGCTATATTAGTCATGTTGTAAAAGAAAACACAGACAAAAATAAGAACCAAAGAAAAATAAAGTAAGTAAAAAAAAAAGTACGCCTCAATCTGTATTCAAACTCCTTCAGTTTTTTTCCCTGGGGATGAATAGCATTTTTCATCATAAGTCCTTCAGAGTTGTCTTGAATCATTGTATTGCTGAGAATAGCTAAGCCATTCAGAGTTGATCATTTTACAATATTGCCTTTATTGTGTGCAATGTTCTCCTGGTGCTCCTCATTCACTTTGCATCAGTTCATGTAAGTCTACCCAGGTTTTTTCTGAGATCTAGATCATCATTTCTTATAGCACAAGAGTATCCCATCACAATCATGTACCACAAATTATTCAGCCATTCCCCAACTGATGGGCATTCCCTCAATTTCCAATTCCTTGCCACCAGAAAAGAGCTGCTATAAATATTTGGGTATAGTTCCAAATCACTCTTCATAATGGTTGAATAAGTTCACAGCTCCACCAATAGTGCATTAGTGTCTCAATTTTCCCACATCACCTCCAACATTTTTCACCTTCCTTTTCTGTCATATTAGCCAATCTAATAGGTGTGAAATAGCTGCTCAGAATTGTTTTAATTTTCCTTTCTTCAATCTGCAGTAATTTAGAGCAACTTTTCATATGGCTACAGATACCTTTGATTATTTCATCTGAAATCTGACTTCATTTTTTTTATCATTTGTCAGTTGGGGAATGGCTCATATTTCATAAAGTTGACTTATTTCTCTATGTATTTGAGAGATGGAGTCTTTATCAGAGAAATTTGCTTCAAAATTTTTTCGCAGTTATGATTGTTAACTGTATTTCCCTCCATCGTATTTCCACTTTCTTTATTCTATTCTCTCTCTCTCCTTTTACCCCATCCCTCCTCAAAAGTGTTTTGCTTCTAACTACTGCCTCTTCCAGTCCAACTTCCCTTCTGTGAGTACTCCCCTTCTCTTATCCTCTTCCCCTCCTACTTTCCTGCAGGGTAAGATAGAATTCTATACCCAACCAAGGGTGTATGTTATTCCATCTTTAAGCCAATTCCAATTAGAGTAGGGTTCCAGCATTCCCCACCACCTTCCCTATCTTCCCCTCCACTGTAAAAACTCTCTTACCTCTTTTATGTGAGATAATTTGCCCCATTCTACATCTCCCTTTCCCTTTCTCCCAGTGCATTCCTTTTCCTCAATCTTTAATTTTATTGTTTAAGATATCATCCCATCATATTCAAATCATACATGTGCCCTCTCTATGTATATACTCCTAAATGCCCTAATAATAAGAAAGTTCTTATGAATTGCAAGTATCATCTTCCCATGTAGGAAAGTAAGCAGTTTAACCTTATTAAGTCCCTTATGATTTCCCTTTCCTGTTTATCTCTTTATGCTTCTCTTGAGTCCTGTATCTGAAAATCAAATTTTCTATTCAGCTCTGGTTTTTTCAACAGGAACATTTGAAAATCTTTTATTTCATTGAACATCAATTTTTCCTCCCTGAAGGATTATACTCAGTATAATTACACTTATGTAAGTTTTCAGCTCTTCCAAAGTAGTATGATTTAAGGAGAGGTTATGTAAGGGTAGGTGATTCTTGGTTGTAATTCTACAACCTTTTCTCTCCAGAATATAATATTCCAAGTCCTCTAATCCTTTAATATAGAAGCTGCTAAATTTTGTGTTATCCTAACTGTGGATCCATGATATTTGAATTGTTTCTCATTAGATGCTTGTAATATTCTCTCTTTGACCTGGGATCTCTGGAATTTGGCTATTATTGGGAGTTTTCATTTTGGGATCTCTTTCAGGAGATGATCAGTGGATTCTCCAATTGCTATTTTACCCTCTTGTTCTAAAATATCAGGACAGTTTTCCTTACTAATTTCTTGAAAGATGATGTCTAGGCTCTTTTTTGATCATGGCTTTCAGAAATTTCAATAATTTTTAAATTATCTCTCCTGGATCTATTTTCCAGGGCAGTTGTTTTTCTAATGAGATATTCCACATTTCTCCTATTTTTTCATTCTTTTGGGTTTTTTGTTGTTTCTTGCTGTCTTATCAAGCCAACAGCTTCCACTTGCTCAATTCTAATTTTTAAAGACTTATTTTCTTCAGTGAGGTTCTTTAACCTTCTTTTCATTTGGCCAATGCTGATTTTTAAGAAGTTTTTCTCTTCAGTGAATTTTTGTATATCTTTTCCCATTTAACTGAATTTGCTTTTCAAGACATTCTTCTCTTCATTGGATTTTTGTATCTCTTTTACTATTTGGCCTATTCTATTTTTAAAAGTTTTAATGTCTTTTTATTTATTTTTGTGCCTCCTTTATCAAGTTCTTAAATTTTTTTTCATGATGTTTTTGATTCACTCTCATTTTTTCTTCCCAATTTTTCCTCTACCTCTATTACTTGATTTTCAAAATCCTTTTTTGAGCTCTTCCATGACTTGAGACCAATTTATATTCTTCTTAGAGGCTTTGGATGTAAGAGTTTTGACTTTTCTGACGTCTTAGTCTGTGTTTTGATTTCCCTTGTCACCATAGTAACTTTCTGTAGTCAGAATTTTTTTCTGCCCTTTGCTCCTTTTTTCAGCCTATTTCTTACTTTTAACTCTTTGCTAAAGTGGGCCTCTGCTTCGAGTTGGAGGGCTCACTCTCCCAAGCTTCAGGAGTTTTTTCAACTGTTTTCAGAGATACTGCTAGGGTTTTCAGTTTTTCCAAGTTTGCCAAGTTTTCAGCTCTTCCAAAGTAGTATGATTTAAGGAGAGGTTTTACTACTCTCCTGGTCTGTGCATGAGCACAAGCATTCTTTTCTCCCCTGGAATTGTGAAGAGGGTCCCCACTCCACTGTGGCCACAATCTCTCACGTGCTAGTGCTCCTCCTTGCCCTGAGACTGAGACCCAGGACTGTGACCCTGATCTAAGTTTATGCAATGCAACAGAGTCCTGCCTCTAGTGCCAGCAAAGAGACCTCTGTAAGCTCCTTCTGAGCAATTGTTTGACCTCCTTACCATCTGTGTGCTGAGAGCTCTTGAAGCAGTCACTGATCCTAATGATTTAATCACTTCCCAAGGCCTGCTTCTGATTTTCTGCATTGGTGATACCTGCACTGGACTGTGCTCCACTCTCATCTCAGTGCATCAGATCTTTCCTGCTGACCATCTAAGTTGTCTTGGGCTGAAAAATTGTTTCAATCTGTCCTCTTGTGGATTCTGCCACTCCAGATTTTGTTTTAGGACATTATTTAAGAGTACTTGGAGGCGCAGGTAGGTGGCATAGTGGATAGAGCACCGGCCTTGGATTCAGGAGGACTTGAGTTCAAATCCAGCCTCAGACACATAACACTTACTAGCTTTATGACCCTGGGCAAGTCACTTAACCCCATTGCCTAACCAAAAAAAAAGTCCTTGGAGGGGTTTTGGGGAGAGCTCAGGCAGATCGTTGCCTTTTCTCTACCATCTTGGCTCTACCTCCCAATGCAAATAATTTTAAAAAGAAAAATATTTACCCAGAGGTATATTCCGATCATGAGTCACAGACCAGGAGAGTAGTAAAACCTCTCCTTAAATCATACTACTTTGGAAGAGCTGAAAACTTGGCAAACTTGGAAAAACTGAAAACCCTAGCAGTATCTCTGAAAACAGTTGAAAAAACTCCTGAAGCTTGGGAGAGTGAGCCCTCCAACTCGAAGCAGAGGCCCACTTTAGCAAAAAGTTAAAAGTAAGAAATAGGCTGAAAAAAGGAGCAAAGGGCAGAAAAAAATTCTGACTACAGAAAGTTACTATGGTGACAAGGGAAATCAAAACACAGACTAAGACGTCAGAAAAGTCAAAACTCTTACATCCAAAGCCTCTAAGAAGAATATAAATTGGTCTCAAGTCATGGAAGAGCTGCTGAAACTGCTGAAACTTTGCTCATTTCTGTATGGGCATTTGATTCCATTGACCTTATTACCTTATGCACAGTCTATTGTAATAGCTTGCTGATTGGTCTGCCTGCCAAAAGTTTCTCTTCACTCCAGTCCATCTTCCATTCAGCTATCAAAATGATGTTCATAAAGTGTACTCTGACAATGTCATCCTCCTGCTTGATAAACTCCAGTGACTCCTTATCACTTCCTGGACCAAATATAAAATCCTCTCTTTGACATTCAAAGCCCTTCATAACCTGCCCCACCTTTTACAATCTTCTTCCAGTATACTCCCCACCACATATGCTGTGATCCAGTGACACTGGCCTCCTCTCTGTTTTTCACATGAGACGTATTATTTTCTGACTACAAGCATTTTCATTGGCTGTACCACATTCTTAAAACACTATCTCTCTTCACCTCTACCCTCCTGGCTTCCTTCAAGTCTCAGCTAAATTCCAATCTTCTGCAAGAAGCCTTTCTCAGTCCCCCTTAGTCTTAATGGTTTCCCTCTAAGACTACTCTTAATTTATCCTGTATATATTTTATTTGTACATATTTGTTTTTATGTTGTCTCCCTCTTTAGACTGTGAGGTCCTTGACATCAAAGACTATCTTTGTATCTCCCTCACTTAGTACAGTACCTGGCACATAATTGACACTTAAATAATTGATAACTGACTTATTTGACCCATACATCAAAAGAAATCTCTATGACAAAATATGCAGTAAGAAAACATCTAGTGGCTACTTTGAGAACTCCAGAGAGAAAGAACCCATTACCTCCCAAGAAAGTCCACTTACCAAACACTATTTTTTGCTGATATCAGACTTAAAGTTGCCTCTTTGCAATTTCTACAGATCATGATTTTATTGTCTTGTTGACAAACAGCAAGCCTGATGTGTCTTCACATTACAAGCCTTCACATATTAGGCAATAGCTGTCATGATCCACCACCTCACCCAACACATACAGAGATCCTGTCCTGAGTTTTCTTTTCACTAGGAAACATCCCCAGTTCTTTCAAATAATATCATTATAAACCATGGACTCTAAGCTATTTCTTCACCATCCCAGTTGCCTCTCTAGACCTGCTCCAGGTTTTCAATATCCTTTCTAAACTGTAATGCTAAGAACTAAAAACAATTGTGTGGTTTGAACTGACCACAGGAAACTACAGGAGAACTATTACATCATTTTCCTGGAAAATGGAGGTATGTGAGGATTATATGGGATGACCAATGTTATGGTTTTATTTTGTGAAAGCACTGGTGATACATTTGTACTTCCACTGAAACCAGGCTGGTTCAGAACATATGCTTTTTTCCCCACTTTTAGTTAGGTCTCTGTCCAGTGGTAAAGGAGGCCCATATTTATTCCTGTTGGAACTTACTTTTTCATTCAAGGCCATACTAAAAGTATTGTCAGAAGTAGTTTTGATGAACCTATAAATTCTGATCATCTCAATTAGAATGTAAAATATCCATATCCCCCAAAATATCTTTTGCGGTTTTGTTTCTTAGAAGTCTTGTTGCTACTGAGGTAATGATAAACTCTGTCACATATATTAACATACTGAGAATCAGAATTATTCTAGAATCACAGACATTCCCAAAAGGAGATGGAATACAGCAAAACAGTCTTTCACTATGTCACACCACACAAAAAAAAATTAAGAAATTTATCCAAAAAAATAGAAATAAACATGTTTTAGTGACTTGGGAATTTGCCTGATTTAAACCCCATTGAAAACCTATGGGCTAGACTAGGAAAAATCAAGTGTTTATCAAAAGTATGCTTAATATCCAATGTGATAAAAATGTAGCTTCATGATGAAGAAATTTGACATACTCAATATCAAATTGTATAAAACAAATGGTTGTGACAAAAGAAGGGCATAATATACATTCAATATTTTTAAAAATCTAAAATGTGGCAAGATTTATTGTATTTATCAAGAAATTAGATTATTTTACTTTGTCCCAGATAATTTGATACCACTATAGGATTTTCTCAATATAGCCCAAGATTTCAATAGAAATTTTGGTCGCCATATCACACCATTGTCTTTTACCAAATTTACAATCCACTAATATATCAAAGATCATTTTCAGATATGTTGCTATATTACTATGCCTCCTCCATGTCTCCTCCATATTGATTTTTTGATCTCAAGTATAAGACTTTATGCCTTTTTTTTTTACTTATCTCTATTTTCCATAACTAAGATATTTTAAGATTCTGTCCATATTATTTAGTGTGCTATACAGCTCTCTGGGCTTTGTCATGGTCAAATTTGACAAGCAGTTCATATAAGTCTTTCTCCATAGCATTTATACAAAGTATTAAAGAGCATATGGACAAACTCAGATCTCTGGGGCACTTCCTGAGAAGCTGAAAATGAACCATTATTAAGTACTCTTTGAATCCAGCCATTCAATTATTTCTAAATCCAACTAATTTCACTATTGTCTACCATCTTTTCCCAAAGAACAACATGAGATACTTTATCAAATGTTTTTCTAAACTCTATGATATAACAGATATATGCACATGTATGTATATGTATAGATATGCATGTATACACGTATGCATATACCCATATACATGTCTATATCCCTATGTATATATACTATATGTTGTACATATTTATTATATATTATTTACTTATTTTTTTATATTTACTGACTTTGCATGGTCTATTCTTGATAAAGCTTTACTGACGCTGAGATCATATTTTACCCCTGAGATATTTACCAACTTCTTTAATACTTTGATCTAGAATGTCCAAGGGTTCACAGGTAGTTCATTGGAATACAATCTAGAGACTTCATTCCCTTCAGTTTTTTTGCACATTTGTACAACAGTTTTCCTCCAATGCTGCAGTGTCTCTCTTTTATTCCAAAATCTTTACACTGTCATTGGCAGTGGTTCAGCATCACATTCCCCAGTTCTTTGAGGACACAAGGCAGCAAGGTCCCTCTGTGGATAAATTGTTTAGCCAAGAGTCAGGAAGATCTGAGTTCAAATTCTTCTACACGTTTACTTAGCTGTGTGACCCTGGGAAAGTCACTTAACTTCTCTTGCCTTTTTCACCTGTAAAATGGGGATAATATAAGCACTTACCTCACAGAATCATTGTGAAAATCAAATTCACACGTGGAAAGCGCTTTGCAAACTTTAAAGCACTATGTAAACCTTATTATTATATTATTATTATTAATTAGGAGCAGGTAACAAATTATTCAAGGTTGTTTTTTTGCTTTTTTTTTTATTGGTGAGGCAATTGGGATTAAGGGACATGCCTAGAGTCACACAGCTAGTAAATGTTATTTGTCTGAGGCTGGATTTGAACTCAGGTCCTCCTGACTGCAGGGTCAGTGCACTACTCACTGTGACACCTAGCTGCCCCTATTCAAGGGTTTCTCAGTAATGTTCTGTTAACAATTTTAATTCTGCATTTTCCCATCAAAAGGTCATTCTCCTTGGCAGAGGAGTAGAAATAAAGTAAGAGTTTAAAAGTTCTCCCTTTTGTCTTTTGCATTATCACCTCCATCTTGAACAGTGGTACTATGCTGTCCTTGATTCTACTCTTCCCTCCACCATAGCTTAAAAAATACCTTTATGTCATTCTCAGCTCTTCTCTTTGAGTTTTCACAGTCCTAACATTCTCACAGTAACATACCATCTTATTTCCTGAGAATATAAAAGAGAGCATTTTTCTTCAAGGAATGAGATAGCCAAACAGTGTTTTTGTTGTTTTTGTTATTATTGTTGTTGTTTTTTTTTTTTCCTACTGACTTTGCCTGCTTAACACTGCATTAGATAGTAATGATGCACTTAGGCTTATCCTGACCTCTCTTGTACTCCTGAAGCAGATGAAAGCAGGCTTGATAAAAACAGGAATTTCAAGCACAAGGACACGAATCTTTTTTTTAATAACAGTTAGGGACTTAGAAAGGCACTGAAGACTGGAACTTTTTCTATGAAAGGAAAAAAAACACATCGGACATGATTGATGTGATTAGTAGGACTTTTCTAAATGAGTTTTCATTCTAATACCAATTTTCAGATATTCAAAACTTACTAAATATCTATGGTCCTTTAAATAAATGTTCAATCATAAGTAGCAAGAACCATTTGAATTTTCTTCTTTAATGAAAATCCACTTAACCTTTCTACCAATTTTCAAAGACATTTTTTAATAATAGAGAAACATAACTGCTTTTTACTAAAGCTTGATGTCAGGGTGACTAAAGTGATAGTCCACACTATCCTTTCTAAGTTTGAGAGAGGATTGAGAGATACTGCTTAATATAAAGAAAATGCTAATTCTTACCTTGCCAAGAAACATTAGTTGGGCTGACCAAGCTCATGTCACTGCAGTGCTTTGTTTATCATTTGATTCATAGTCTAAAAAGGAAAGATAAATGTTGACATAACTTTCATTCATTCATTTATTCACTCACTCATTCATTCAACAAATGGGAGGCTGCATAGTGAATGCAATGGATAGAGCTGAAGAAGTCTGAATTCAAAGTCAGGATATGTGAGTTTTAGACTCATTTCTTCCATCAAATAATTAACACAGTGAATAGAACCTTGCACCCCAAATCAGAAAAACCTAAGTTCATAATGCAGTTTTAGACACTTACTAGCTGTGTGACTCTGAATAGATATTTTAAACTCTCTTCTTCATTTTTCTAAACTTTAAAATAGGGATAATAATAGCACCTACTTTCTAGTGCTTTTTGTGAGGATAAATATGTTTTAATATGTTTCGCAAACTTTAAAGTGCTATACTATATAAATACTGACTGTTGTTAGTTATGTGATGTTGAAGAAGTTACTTACTTATAGTAGGACACATTAAGGAGTCTTAATTTATAAAATGAGGGGTTAATTAGGTCAGTAAGGTCTCTTCCAATTTTAAATCCTATAGTACTGTTATATATTTATTGAGCACTGAGGGATATTGAGTATATGAGAGTATTGTGGAGGCTATGAAGATTAGCCTAATCATCAATACCACTATTTGATATTGTATTAGAAATGCTAGCTGTAGCAATAAGACAAGAAAATGAAATTGGAGAAATAAAAACAAGCAATGAGGAAACAAAATTATCACTCTCTGCAGATGACATGATGGTATACTAGGAGAACCCTAGAGAATCACCTAAAATTTTGGTTGAAACAATTAACAACTTTAAAAAAGTTAATCATCATGTCTATATACTACCAACAAAACCCAGAAGGGAAAGATAGAAAGAGAAATTCTGTTTAAAATAATTGTAGACAATATAAAATACCAGAGAGTCTACCTGCCAAGATAAACCTAGGTGCTGTATGAACACAGTTACAAAACACTTTTTTTTTTAATAAATACATATGTGAACAATTGGAGAAATATTAATTTCTCATGGCTAGACAGAGCCAATATAATACAAAATTGAAAATTCTAGAAGAGTTAATTTACTTATTCAGTGCCATATCAATCAAATTACAAAGGAATCATTAATAGATCTAGAAAAAATAATAACAAAACAAATGCGACCAAGATTAGAAGGAAAGCCAAAAGCTAGGGGGAAATTGCACAGCAAGTATCTCTGATAAAGGCTTCATTTCTCAAATATGTAGAGAACTGAGTCAAATTTATAAGAATACAAGTCATTCCCCAGTTGATAAATGGTCAAAGGATATGAACAAGCAGTTTTCAGACTAAGAAATCAAAGTCATCTATGGCATATGATAAAATGCTCTAAATCACTATTGATTAGAGAGATGCAAATTAAAACAACTCTGAAGTACCACCTCACACCTGTCAGATGGGCTAATATGACATAGAAGGAAAATGATTAATGTTGGAGGGGATATGGGAAAATTGGGACACTAATGCATTGGTGGTGGAATTGTGAACTGAGAGCAAATTGGAACAATGCCCCAAAGGCTATGAAACTGTGCATACCCTTTAATCCAGCAATACCACTGCTAGGTCTATATCCCAAAGAGATTTTTTTTAAAAGGGAAAATTCCCTATTTGTACAAAGATATTTATAGCAGTTCTTTTGGGGTTGGGAAAGAATTAGAAATTAAGGAGATGCTCATCAATTGGACAATGGATAAACAAGTTGTGGTATACAATTGTAATGGAATCTATTGTGCTGTAAGAAATCACGATCAGGATCATTTCAGAAAAAACCTGAAAGTAAGCAGAACCAGAGAATATTGTACACAGTAATAACAATATTGTATGATGAACACTGTGAATGACTTAGCTATTTTCAGCGATACAATGATGTAAGATAATCCCATTGGACTCATGATGAAAAATGCTATCTGCCTCCAGAAAAAGAACTTATTGAGTCTGAATGCAGGCCAAAGCATACTATTTTTTTTAATTTGGGGGGGGAATTGAGTTTCTTCTACAAAATAGCTAATATGGAAATATGTTTTACATAATTGCACATGTATAACCTATGTCAGAGTGCTTATCATATGAGGGAGGAGGTATGGAGAAGTAGGTGGAAGAGAATTTGAAACTGAAAAATTTTTCTTAAATGTTAAAATTTATTTTCCATGTAATTGGGGAAAAATAAAATGTTATTTAAAAAGTAAAAATAATAACAAAAATCATCTAGAAGAACAAAAGTTCAAGAATATCAAGGGAATCAATGAAATAAAGTAAAGGAAGGAAGGCAACAGTACCAGATTTCAAAGCCATAATAGTCAAAACAGTCTGGTACTGACTAAGAAAGAGAGAGGTGGATCAGTGGAACAGATTAGGTACACAATACATAATAGTAAATGACCATAGTAATTTAGTGTTTGATTAACCCAAAGATCTAAGCTTTGGGGATAAGAATTCACCATTTGACAAAAATTGCTGGGATAAGTGGAAAGTAATTTGGCAAAAACTAGGCATAGATCAACATCTTATACCATATAACAAGATAAGGTTAAAATGAATAAATGATTTAAATATAAAAGTTGATATCATAAGTAAATTAGGGGAGCATGGAAAAATTTACCTGTCAGATCTATGAATAAAGGAAGAGCTTTTGACCAAATGAGAGACACAGAGGATCATAGCAAGTAAAATGGATAATTTTGATTACATGAAATAAAAAAGCTTTAGCACAAATGAAACTAATGAAGCCAAAATTAGAAGGAAAACAAGAAACAGGAAAAATTTTACAGCAAGTTTCTCTGATAAGGGCTTTATTATTCAAATGAAAAGGGAATTGAGCTAAATGTATAAAAATATGAGCTTTTCTCCAATTGATAAATAATACAAGCATATAAAGAGGCTGTTTATGGAAGAATAAATCAAAGCTATCAATAGGCACATAAAAATGCACTATCATTTTTTTTTTCAGCCAAAGACAAGGTTTATTAGAACATCCGTCATATTGGCCAGATTCTTAAGGAACCTAAGCATTTGTATCCCCAATGCAAGGGAGCTAGATCTTAAGAATCTGAGCACCTTAATGGAAACAAGATGAATTTTATATACAGAAAGACTATGAGAGGGATCCAGGAGTGGCCAAGTAGTCTGGGGTGACTGGAGAAGGGGTCCAAGGAGGATCTGGATGGGAGTGACCAGTAAGCTGGGGACCTGGACCACGTGGCCAGAGGAGAACGGAGTCTATGGAGTCTAGATAGGATTAAGGGTGGGAAGTGGCCAGGGGCAAATAGAACAGAATTGGGATATCAGGCATAGCCACAATAAAAGGCCAGTTAAGTGGATTACAGTCTCAGGCAAACACCAGAGATTTGGGAAAAGTCCAGGGATTTTCTTTTTTGGGGTCCAGATCCCAAAGACATGGTCTTTTCCCCTTAGAAGTTCATATCCCATCCCTATTATTCAACTCTCAAACAAATGGGACCCAAATTCTTTTGGGGTAAGGGACAAAGGTCTTGGCTTCTGAAACTGCTTCCTGCTGGCAAGGGGCATAGAGCTGCCCCTGCCTCAAGGGAGTCCCAAAGAAGAGGTTGACTGGAACTGAGAATACAGGCTGCATCCAGGGGACAATGGGGGGGACATTGGCTATAACCCACTGTTTGCTACCAACTGTAGGTGAATGGCCTATACTCTGGAAGACACAAATCTGACAGAAAAGACTGCAGGGCCCACCTATAGGGAGAAGTAAAAGTGTAAGAGCTCCATTAAAATAATTTACATTTGACCTGCAGGATTATCTGATCTCTTTACTTTTTCAAAAGTTTAAGTAACACTTTTGCTGGTAGAAGTTTTCCACCCCTGGTTACACAGATGAGTTTGCCAAGAGATTGACTTTCACTTCAATTGTCACCGAAATTCTCCTCCTCAAACCAAACTGAAGATGTTTCTGATTTAATTTCAGTTGTTTGGGGGTATTGAATGACTATACATTCAGGTCAAAACAGCAAGATCTCACACACTTGCATTGGTCTTTTACTGTTCACTTTCTCTGATTATAGAAATTTGCTATAAAAGGTCAAGCAGGGACAAGATTTAGGGCCCAAATATGACAGGATAAAATATCCTTAGCTCTGTTTGGATTCAGATAATTCACAGTTTTCCAACCATGCAGTATCAAATCCACCTCATAGCCAGACTCAGGAATAGCAGTGGGTAACATTCCTTTTCAAAGGAATATAATGGGGAAACTGAGCCAGAAGGATCCCATCTTAGACTGAGGCTAAAATTGTCCTCTCAGCTTTTCCTGATGTAGACTTCCCACCAGTATCACATTCTCTCTGAGTAGCATGTGGCATTTCTCTCAGACATGGTGGATTATTGATTATTGATGGATTATTATGATCCATCAGACAACTCAAAATAAAATAATTTACACTCCCATTAGCTTTTACCTCAAACAGCAAGTTTCACTAATCACAGCTTAGGAAAATCTTTCTCAGGATTTACATCTCAAATTTAAATTTGTCCTGTTGTAAAAAGCCAATTGTTAGAGATTATTTTTATATACTTGCAAATTCTCAGCAAGCCATCACCCAAACAAACTTTTTGGCAAGTTCACACATTAAAACAATAACCAACAATAGCCAAATTGTTTTAGCAGTAACCAAATTATGAAAAGTTGTTTGACATAACTGATACAAAATGTCACCAATTTGAAACTTGAAACAAATTCAATACCAGTCAGGTGACTTCAATTTTGTTAAGTGCATTTCCAAATTACTTTACACAGAGAATCATCACATCATTAACAGTTAAAACTACAATTTTAAACGAGTGTGCTTACCCAAATTTGGAGGCTAAGCTTCTTTACCTTGACTCATCCCCCTTCCCTCTCTCTCCATGGCTGCTGGGGGTTGAGGTGGGGGTGGGGTGAGCAGGATGTGCTGAACCTGTGTGATGCTTGCAGGCAAAGGCTGCCCCAGGGCCCAAGGCCATTATGGCCAGCGGGGCCCATGCTGTAGCTGCTGCCTCTCCCCCTCCTTCCTTTCTCTAGGTGCGGGAGGGTGAATTCGAAGGTGAGAGGGGAAGGGTGAAACTCTCTTCTCCTATGAGAGGGGTTAACAAATATATCCTCTTGACTCAAGCGAAGGGAGTGACCAGGATTGTAAGGAGGTGTTTCAAAACTCCTTAATTGATCATTGGAATCTGCTAAGGTGTTTTTAGCTCTTCTAACTTTTCCCTGTAGCCTCCATGAAGGGGGATTCAGGGGTATAGAGGGAAGGAAGTAAGTAAGCCTCAGGGAACCCAACAGAACCTGTAATTTTCCCAGTTCCCTAGCGCTGAGAGAACTGACAGAATTGATGTACGCTTCCTGATAGGGCTTCCATCCTTGTCCTCTATGCTGCGGAAGGAGTACTCAGACCTGGAACTGAACCTATGGACTGAGAGCTTGACAGCATCAGGCCGAGTGTGAGACAATCTTGTAACTGTCTGCCTGAAAAGCACCTCCAAGCCTTCCTCGGTGCTTTGAGAGCAGCTCCAACTGCAGGGAAAGAAAGAGGGGGGGAGGCTTACATAAGGCTGGAGAAGAGCTTGGGGTTAGGCAACTTCCTGGTCAGGGAACCAAAATGTTGAAGTTTAAGGGTTTAGGGGTCTGACACCCCAAAATCACAGCACGTGGGCCCTGCCTAAATGAATTCAGCACAAGCCGTCTTTCAATTAAAGACAAGATTTATTAGAATACCCACCATATTGGCCAGACTCTTAAGAAATCTAAGCATTTGTATCACTAATGCAAGTGGGCCAGATCTTAAGGATCTGAGCCTGTCACTTTTGATTAAAGCAATGCAAATTAAAACAAATCTGAGACACCACCTCATAAATATCAGTCAGGCTAATGTGACAGAAAAGGAGAATTACAAATGCTGAAGGGGATGTGGAAAAATTGGGACACTAATGCATTGTTAGTGGAGTTGTAAACTAGTCCAATCATTCTGGGGAACAATTTGGAACTACAGCCAAAGTCTATAAAACTGCATGCCCTTTGGCCCAGCAATACTACTACTAAGTCTGAATACCAAAGAGATCAAAGAAAAGGGAAAAGGATGTATTTGTATAAAAATATTTATGACAGCTCTTTTTGTGGTGGCAAAGAATTAAAAAAGTGAGGAGATGCCCATCAATTGGTTAATGCTGAACAAGTTGAGGTATATGACTGTTACAGAATATCATTATGTTATAAGAAATAATGAGCAGGATGGTTTTAGTAAAACCCAGGAAGACTTGTATGAATTAATGCAAAGTGAAGAAGCAGTACCAGGACAGCATTGTATGTAGCAACAGCAATATGACAAGGTGAAATGAAGAATAGTACAGAATAGGCCTGTGCAGCCCTCTTCTCCTTCACCAAATACAGTATCAGAGTGGCAGAAAAGGAGTTAGTATATAAACCTAACTGTGGATTCTCCAATTATGAGATCCTTGTCCTATGACTGGGCCAATTCCAATTCTCCTAATCTATATCTGGCCACTGGGTCCAGATGGACTCCAGAGGAGAAAGTGAGGCTGGTGACTTTGCACAGCCCTCCCTCACTTAAATCCAATTGACTTGCAAGTCATTGCATCATCTTCCTGATGTCATGGTCCTCTTCAAGTATAAAGGACAAACCACAATGAGAGGATGATCCCCCATGAAAGACTTAGCTACTCTGATGAAGATAATGATCCAAGACAATTCAAAAGACCCTTTGATGAAACATCCTATCCATTTCCAGAGACAGAACTAGTGAAATCTGGATGGAGATTGAAACACACTTTTCTAACTTAATTTTTCTTGGGTTTTTTTTTTGGTGTGTGTTTGTTTTCTTTTGCAATGTGGCCAATATTGAAATATGTGTTTCATGACTTCATATATACATATATATATATTTATATATATATATGTTTCATGACATCATATATATATCTATATATAGATAGATATATCTATATAGATATAGATAGACAGATAGATATATCTATATAGATATAGATAGATAGATATAGATATAGATATCCTTGTCAAGGAGCAAGGGAGGGGCGTGAGGGAGGGAAAGAATTTGAAATTCAAAAATTTTTAAATAAATGTTAATTTTTTACATATAATTGGGAAATAGTTACCAAAATGAATAATTTAAAAAAAAAAGATTAGCCAGTTCCTTTCCCAGAGTAGATGCTTAATAAAGTTTTTTTTAAATTAAATCAGACCCAGGCCCTGACCTTCTAAGGCTTTCAGTCTAGCAAGAATTTAGTTTATGGACACAAATAACTTTTCTATGGCAGAATATAATAAACATCCTACAGAGTGCTACTTTGGATGGAATTGAGATGAAACACCACATAAGTAAGTAGCAGGATAATGACTCTTTTTGGGCTCCATCACCTCTTTTAGATTCTTGGGCCACTGGGTAAATCTGATGATAACAGGAAAGAGGAGGAGCTTAGTATTTGTGTCAGTCCTTCAAAGTTCTATTATTTCTTCAGTATGGATACTTCTTTCCCCAATACTATTATGAGTCCACCTTAACTTAGTAGATCATCTTCATGAGTTGCTGAAACTGAAAAATCTTTAAAACTTGTGGTTGCCCTCACTTGGTGAACTGGATATATATTTTAAATAACACAAGATATTGGTTTAGATATTGGTTCTATATTCAAAGCCTTTCTTTTAAAAAGAGGGTAGAGCCTGGGGAAAGAATGAACCAGAGTTGGGAAGTCAGTTGAGAAAATATACTTAGCTGCATCCAGATTCTGCTCCTTAAAGGGAAACCTTTGTAGCCATAACTCCCCTCCAGGGATCCATGTGCACCAGGAAACCATCTATTTGGGAACAATGTGATCCTAGGGATGGCAGTGCATGGAAGTATCAGATGAACATCCAATTATTTCTGGGTCAAGTAGGGAGATGTAGAAATGCAAGTTGCTATCAGTGAAGTGATGGTAATTCACTAGTAGACAAATTCCTGGACCGTACCTGCTAGCCTTCAGAGAAGAGTTTCTGGATAAAAAGAGCTCCAGAGTGGAGAAATGTATATAGCCATGAGTGGAAGAAAAAACCTAGACCTTGTTCTTTAGTGATATTCAGGTTTATGTGGACAGCACACAAGGCTGGGAAAGAGGCAGCTTGATGGCATAGCGAATAAATAACATGATGGGTTTGGCATTAGAAAGATCTGAGCTCAAATCTTATCTTAGAAACTGTGTGACCTTGGGCAAGTCTTTTAACTGCTCTTAGTGTCAATTTTCTCATCTGTTAAATGGTGATGATAATAGTACTTATCTTACAGAGTTGTTGTGAAGATCAAATTATAGGTATATATACATATATGTATATATATATAATTTGTATGTATATAGATATACATGTATATATTTGTGTTATTTAAAATATATATGCTATCTCCAAAATAAAGCACTATATAAATGTTAGCTATTTCCATTATTAATAATAATATTGGCCCTGAGTGCTTACCACTTTTGAAGGAATATCACAAAGCCCTGAAGTGTGTATATAGATGGTACATTTAAATATAAAAAGGAGGAAAAGCAATCCTACCGTTCACCACACTGGTCTAAAAATAAATTCTTTCCATAGTAATCACAGGGCTAGAGAAGGAAGAAAACACACACACACAGATACACATATAGATGGTGTATATAAATGATGGTGCATTTCCTAGACATGAGGCAAGTAGTGATATTCATGAAGGAAATCTTGGATGGCTCAACAACCAAAAAGAAAAAGATTTGTGAAAGATATCTCCAAGAATGGACTCAATTTGTGTGAAGCTAAAACTGTCATCCTGGACTCCAGATACCATGATATTGTGTCCTTTTGGAAACTCCAGTCATTCTTCCAGACTACCAGATAAAATTACACTATGACATTAATCTCTCAATAAGAAATTTGCCACATATTCCATGAATGGTACTTAGGGAAATACAAAATACATGGGAACTGCCCTAAAAGAGTTTATAATCTATTTTATCAAGATACATGAGATATTAGCAAATAATACAAAACAATATGAACTGAAGTTGTAAATTTTATAGTGGGGACTATAGATGAAGTTAGAGTCGAGTAAAGCGCTACAATAGTGAAGCCTAGAATTGTACAGTGAGGAAATAGAACTAGAGGTATTCACTGAAGAAGTAAGGCATAATTATGATCATTACAAATTTTCTTATATTTTTGAAACAGGCACTATATCTTTAATATTTCAATAATCGATTTATTCATTCCTTCTGTTGGGAAGTCTCATATCAATAGCCAGTAATCACAATTAGTACAAACAGCTGACATGTTAGGAGAAGAAGTGACTGGGTGATGAGACCTCTTCTTGCTAATAGGGAAACACAATTTGTTGAGTAGCAAAAATCAATGAGGCAAAAAGCATGTCCGTGGCAAAAACCAGTGGGATGAAGACTGATTGATGAACACATTTTTGTCTCAGGCAGAGTCTGTCCTAAACTGCCAACCTGTATTTATGCCAGCCTTGGAGCTTCATAATACCACCTTTTGGGATATCATTGGCAATGTTGACTCTCTAACAATTCATTTCCCATAAAGAGTCCCTGGGATAATTAAGCCTTTTCAGTTTTGATCATTTGAAAGAATCATTTCAAAATATTTCATCAATTTTTACTATACGCATTTTAATAACTCTGGCAAAAGCAGCCTGTACTGGATCATGGTTATGGAATAGAATTCCATAGGCTATTTAGTACAATGGAAAGGGCCTTGGTTCTAGAGTCAGAGGATCTGTATTAAAATATTGCTGCTGATGTCACTTAACCTCTATGAAACTCAATTTTCTCATCTATAAAATGGATGGGTTGGATTACCTGTCCGCTTTGAGTTCAAGATCTCTGGTTCTGTAAGCTGTCTCAGAGATTCTTTTACCCAAAAGGATTCTTTTTTTTCCCCCAGTACTACCTATGTCCTCCACAACATAAGACAAGTATTTTGCATACTTTAAAGAATGATATTTGTGAGTTTTTCCTATTATTAATATGCTGAAAGGGCCTAATTTTAATGTTTCCTCACTCCTAAGACCTTTCTTCTTACCTACTTACTCCTTTATCCTTATCATGGGCAGCAAAAAATAGCATTAGAGAGAATATTCACCATATTGATCTCACAATCCAACAATCAGCATTCAGCCCTGTTTTGATCACCTCTGAAAAACTAAGGAAAGGACATCCATTCCAATGTTTCATCCTTTCAGCTGCTTCTGAACAAGGCCCAAACCAGAAACTTTAAAATAAACCATTTCATTATGAACATGTTTTATGCACACATTGGAAAACTCTTGCTTCCAATATGTTTTTCTGCATTTCTATGCAACAGCAGTTTTCAATGGACCATGAATAGGAATTCAGGGTGTTCCTATCATACTTGGCAAAGCACCAGAGATAAATGAGACCAGATGTCTATAGGTATTAGAAGGAAGAACGCATGGAAGTCCACTCTACCTTGGCCATTGATTTCTTCCTTGTGATGCCAACAAAATACTATGCTTGTATTGTAAGCAATGGTTAGTAATGCAGCATTCTGTAAAGCTCTGAATGTCTTAGAATGATCTGTTTAGTCATGTGATGATGTGTTGCTAGGAAACAGATATGGATTGATGTGTGCCCACTGTACATAGAGTCTATGATTACATCAAGAGTCTCTGGTGTGCTAAGCTACTTAAAAATTCAATTAGAACCCTGAAATGGAATTAGCAACTTAATTTTAGTAATCATTTTAACATATTTTATTAAAAATGCATAGAATAGTGGAAATGGAGAAAATCCCATGTACTCAGTAGCCTGGTACAGCTGAAAAGCTAATGTCAATAAAGAAAAGACATGAAATACAATTTAAAAAACAGCTGTTCTTTGTAACTCATTAGTAAAAGAACCTGTAAAATGTCAGCCACTTTGGAAAGCAGATAGATGCTATCATTCTGCTTATTCAAATTCTACCCATCTTTCAAGGTTCAACTCAGGTCCCACTTCCTCCTTATGATTTTCCTGATTCACATAAATATATGAAGGCCTCTGCTTCTCTAAGCTTATGCAATACTTGATAACTTTAACACGCATTTGATACTACACTTTATATACTGCCTCATAATGTTATGTGACTCTTTGTTTAGGTAGGCCTCATCTCTCTAATTATGTTGGTAAGTCCCTTGAGCCCAGGAATGACATCTTATATATCACACTGGGCACACAGAAGATGCCAAATAAATGCCAGTCAAGTTGAATTAAATACAGACAAACACAGATAATTTTTTTTTTCTTTATATGCTCAGTTCTTGTTCTATCATGGAAGTTTCTCTCTTGGCTATATAGTTTTATATTACCTTTCTTTGAACTGACATACTATTTTTAAGTCCACTGCTTTAGTGTGACCTCTCACAGACTCTGTGCACTTGCAAAGCCTTCTACAAACAGCTTAGAACCATCTGAACACTGGATTCACAATTGTGATGGCAGAGACCAACATCTCTGCAAAAAATTACTTTTCTTTCAGTTACTACAAAACTTCATGGTGAAAGAAAGTCACTTGCTACTTTTTCCACATTCAGCTCTTCAGTGAAAATATATTGAACCCTTTATCCACAAAATATGGAGAAGATCTACTGTAAAATGGCAAGACAGAAACTGATTATACAAACCACGTGTCAATTTGAAATCGGGCTGCAATAGCACTTGAATGTAAGGTAAGCTAAACACAGTGAGGTGGCTCAGTGGATGAAGTGCTAGGCCTGTAATAAGGAGATCTGAGTTAAAATTTGACCTCAGACATTTACTAACTATGTGACCTTGTGACCCAGGTCGCTTAACTTCTGTTTGTTTTAATCCACTGGAGAAGGAAATGGCAAACCACTTCGGTATCTTTACCAAGAAAACCTCATGGATGGCATGTCCCATGAAGTCACAAAAGGTTGGATGTGACTTAACAACAACAACAACGACAAAACACATTCAAGACCAAATTAATATCTGCTTCTTCAGAAATCTCTCTGAGGTTTATTTTTTGTAAAGCCTCTCTGCACTGGGGGCCTTTGCTGAATGGGGATACAGCCCAGCATTGAAAAAACAATTGAGGCCTATGCCATGTCCAAAAGCCACAATTCATTCAGGGAGAGACTACAGGAAGGCTGAGTAAGTCAAGGTTCCTAGCTTTTCTTTCCTGAATGGAAGCTTCCCTACCCACGGATTATGACAAAAGGGAGATGATCTGAACAATGAGGAAAACAATCTTACCATTCACCACAGTGGTCTAAAAATAAATCTTTTCTATAGTAATCACAGGACTGCTCCTAGAGAAGAAAGAAAACACACACACACACACACACACACACACACACACACACACACACACAC
>NW_020948392.1:1111302-1117980 GCF_900497805.2 Vombatus ursinus | reverse complement strand
CACACACACACACACACACACACACACACACACACACACACACACACCCCTAAATGTAAAACAGAAAAGCCTAGGTATGATCCTCAGACTAATTCATTTCTTTCCTTTCATTCCCTTAGAAATGAATCAGCCAGGCTAATTGTGACAAATCAGTATGCCACCTCTTTTCACCTTCCCAAACAGATAAGAAGTCAATAATTTTGACTGAGAATCAACCTCTTGCAGAATTAATGATTTGTAAAAGACAACAGAATGGATTCCAGAGACATGGTGGGAGATCCCATGTGATATAAACAGTCTTCGGAGTAAAAATGTATTGGGATACTACTTTTTCCTCAAACACACATGTATTTTCAATGCATAAAATTCTGCTCAAACTACATAATTAAGAACTATGTAGTGCATTCTATTGCTGATACCCCCATTACAAAAGGCAGGTGTAATCTATCTCCTCCATCAAAATCTCAGTGTAGAGCTGAAGAAAGCCCTCTATTTGGCAGTGAAACAATAGAGACAGGCTCATACTGGAGGGGAGCTTTCATCTCAATGAGGATGGGAGGAGGACAACGGGTTCAGGGTGAACTCTGAACATCCCCCACATTCTATCTCTGCCACCTCAGCTTATTCCCAGCACTTTGTATGGACCCATCCCTTGTGCTTATTACACTCTCCCTTGCTACACAAATATTTCCGTTCCTATAAAATGGGAAACTACATGGAAGTAGGTTCTGTCTCCTATCAATTTTTGTATCCTCAGCACCTAGGTATATAATAGGGGCTTAATAAATGTTTGTTAAATTGAATTGATAACTACTACTAGTCTTGAATATCAATTTTGAACCATGTGATAAAGTTGATTATAGAAATTTATCCATATTATAGATTGGTTGATGTTAATAACCACTTCCCTAAAGAAATATCCCTTTGTCATGCTAAGATGTAATGTGAATTCAACTGCTGATACCTTTTGAGACTCCATTCCTTCTTTGGGGATCTTAATTTACTTTACTCAGAAGAAATAATATAACATGATTTAATGAAGACAATGGTATTTCCTGAGTCAAACACTTCTCACATTCTCCTTTCTTTCTTTCTTTCTTTTTTTTTTTTCGGTTGGGCAATGGGGGTTAAGTTAATTGCCCAGGGTCACACAGCTAGTAAGTGTTATGTGTCTGAGGCCGGATTTGAACTCAGGTCCTTCTGAATCCAGGCCTGGTGTTCTATCCACTGTGCAACCTAGCTGCCCCCCTACATTCTCCTTTCGAATCTCCATTTGTAGCATTGTCATTGAGAGAAAATTGCATTATTCCCCATCACATCTCATATCACCTTTTTTTTTTAGTTGTAGCTTATAGTACCACATTATACATCAATGCAACTGCATAAGCTCAGCAGAGAATCCCTGGCAGGGTTAGAGTTGTGTCTGAACACTTTGACAAACCTTTTAAGCTGCTTCAAATTGATTAAGATAGGAGGCATATGTTTATTCATTGGGCAAGCTCACAAAAGGGTGTGTCTATGAATGCAAAGCAGAGAATAAGAAACATGAAGTAATTCAGGCCCTTGTAAAAGGCAACATAATTGAGACAAAGGTGGCATTATGGCCTTCATTATCTAGAAAGCTGCGTCTGTTCTCCCCTTCATGCTGAATGTGTGACATATCCATCATGTCTGCCCTTGGAAACATCTGCCCTCTGTGAGCCTCAAGAAATGGATGCTCAGCACGCTTCATTATTTCCCTAAAGATTTGAATGCTGACTTTAATTTTATTTAAGGTTTTGAAATTCCCCAAACAGGGCAGCTAGGTGGCACAGTGGCTAGAGCATCAGCGCTGGTCAGAAGGACCTGAGTTCAAATCTGGCCTCAGACCTTACTAGCTGTGTGACCCTAGGCAAATCGCTTAACCCCAATTGCTTCCTAAAATAAATAAATAAATAATGAATTCCTCAAACTATATTAAAAATTCACATCATAATATTTGCACTAAACAACGTCTTGCCTCACAGGGTAAGAGAAATTTTCTGCCCTGCTACAGGAAGGCAAAGGGAGTAGGGATTTTCTAGGGCAATAGCTTATCATTTTATTCGCTTTTACTTCTTGCAACAAATGCAATTACTGGCAAACTCCCCTGGGAATCTGAAATTCACAAAAGTTATTTTCTGCCAGCCTCTACTTCTAATTTTTTTCCTTTAAAAAATATCTTTAGAAAGAAGAAAAGTGAGGACCTTCAGGTTTTTCATGTGCTTCTACAAATTACTCTGATATCATGGAAATAAGAGCTGTGCTCATATCTAAAGGTTAAGAATCTAATAGCTATTGGATCTTTTCATTCTTTGTGTAAAATATAAAAATCACAAGACAAAATACTACTGGAATGGGGTATAGATGTAGTAAAATAAATGAACCAAGGCAGGTGCTTTGACTCCAAGGGCCCAGAATGATATGGAATATAATAACAATCTAGCTCTCAAGAGGAATTTCACTTTCTTCTTCATATAATTTACCTTCTGGCAAATTGCAGGTAGCATCATTTAAAGAATCCAGGATCCCAGCTGCATTCTGGTATTGAGCTTTTAAGTGTGACACAAATCATTTTGTTCCCTGTTGTTCAAGGGGAGCAAAATGTGGAGCCAATCCCATAATGACTACACCTCCTCCCTTCATTCTGGGGTCCTCCTCCTGGGATGTGGGTTTTGTTTTTGCAACCTTTTCTCAACCCAGGTGATTTATGCTACCACAATCAAACTGGTGACATTTTCACCTGCCTAAATCTTCTTCATCCTTTTATTTATTACCTTATCACAGTGGACTGATATAACAACTTTTGCTCAAGGACCTAGGAAATAAGCCTAAAAATTGTGCAAAGGACCTTTAGAGAACGTAACCTTTGAATGCCACCAAAGTAAAAGCTAATTGGTAAAGAAGAGATGACAGGGAAAAGAAAGAAAGAACAAAAAAGAACATGACCCGGGACAAGGAGGAGGGAGAATGGGGTCACACCAGTTGAGACTACCACTGGGGCAAATAGAAGTTTAAATTAAACAGTGCAATGCAATTTTATAAACATCCATTTGCACATATTATATGCAAAACACTGGGCTAAACCTTGGGTCTACAAAGTTGAAAAACAGTCCAGTTCTTGCCGCTACAGAGTTAGAGTGTACTCCTGCCCAAAGTAGAAGGTGATTAAGGGTAAAGTGCTTTGAGAAATCTGAGGAAGGCAAAGGACTTGACCAGGGGAATGAGAGGAGGTTTCATGGACAGGAATATTAGAGCTAGACCGTAAAAGAAGAGAAGGATTTCTGCAAAAGAGAGATTGAACTCCATACCCATGGGATTCTCTCTCTCTCTCTCTCTCTCTCTCTCTCTCTCTCCCTCTGTATTTATATATATATATACATATATATATATATATATATACGTGTGTGTGTGTGTATATGTGTATGTGTATGTGTATGTATGTATATGTATAGATAGATATAGATAGATATAAATATAGAGGTATATATTATCTTTATGTATATGTTTATATATCTATATCTATATCTATCTATATCTATATCTATATATATCCTTAGAGATAGATAGGTAGGTAGATAGATAAATAGATAGATGTGCAGAGGGAGGAAAAGACAGAGTGAAACTAGGGAACCACTTGTAGGAAGGCAAAGTGTAAAAAGAGGAATAACAAAAAATAAGGTTGAGAGGATAGATTGAATCCAAATAATAGATAGCTGCACCTCTAGGAATGCAATATTTCATTGTCTTAGCTGTCCCCAAAACTCTGTCTTTTCCTTTTTGTTGTCTGGGCTAGCTTTTTGTTTTTGTTTTGTTTTCACATTTTTCTTCCTGGTGGGAATTAGGATAGAGTTGCTGGTATAGAAGTTGGAGCAGAAAGAGAAGTGATCACTGCTGCCTGTTCTGGAGTTCTTAGAGAGAACTTTGAACACTGGGCTTGATTCAGACTTGTCTGGTCCTTCAGGTTTGGAGTGGAAAGAAATGAGTTACTTAGAAATCATCTCTCATGGTTAACAAAATGAGGTTTACTTAGCTGCAGCAGGCAAAGAGTTTTCAGCAAAGCTACAGCCATCGACCACTTGGGGACAGCTTCCCTGCCTCAGCTGCCTGGTGAGAAGCCTGAGAGATGAGCTCTGGACTAGCTTTCTGTACTTAGTCCCCCAGGAAGCTACATCATTGATCTGAGCTTCAATCCTGTTGGTCACTTAAGTCTCAAGGACAGTATCAATACTTTTTAAGGAAAGTTTAGCCTAACCTGGGTAGGGTCTTAGCAACTTGTTCCTCTAACAGTTTAAGAGGTTAGGCTAGGAAGAGGACTGGCACTTTCTCTAGTCTCTACTTATAGACCAGGGAATTGGGTCAATCACTTCCAATTTTGTTGTTGCTTTTATTCATTTGTGTTGAACTCTTTTGTGACCCCGTAAGGGGTTTTCTTGACGAAGATACTGGAGTGTTTTGCCATTTCCTTCACTGGATTAAGGTAAACAGAGGCTAAGTGACTTGCCTAGGATCACATAGTTAGTAAGTGTCTGAGGCTGGATTTGAACTCAGGTCTTCCTGACTGCAGGCCCAGCACTCAATTCACTGAACCAACCAGCTGAAAAAGATTTTTTTTTGTTATTATTGTTCAGTTGTATTGGACTCTTTGTGACCCTACTTGGAGTTTTCTTGGCAAAGATACTGGAGTGGTTTGCCATTTCTTCTCCAGTTCATTTTTACAAATGAAGAAACTGGTGCAAACAGGATTAAGTTGCTTGCCCAGGGTCACACAGCTAGCAAGTATCTGAGGCCAGATTTGAACTCAGGTTTCCCTGACTCCAGGCCTGGTGCTCTATCCATCCATGGTGCACCATCATGCTGCACTAACTTCCAATTTGTCCCTTAGAAAAACAGACATGCAGCATTCATTGGGAGTAAAAAAAAGAACTACAAAATAGACAAGGAATTTAAAATATATACTTTTTACTACTATGTTCTTACAGTCACCTCTCTGTATAATAAGACTTTTAATTATGGATTTCAAAGTGCTTTCTTTGCATATGCATATATATACAGACGCAATACATATATACATACAAACATATAATCATGCAAAATTCATGATTTCATCAATGTGGGTACTCCTTCCACAGGTTTTGATCACAGCCCTACTATACTAAAATAGATGGCCTTCAAGAGTTCCTGAACTTCTTATGGCAGTCTTGATGGTGAACTCCTCTAAACTAGGCTGGCCCTCATAGAAGAAAAATAAATTTCATCCTTAAGCTTGTACTAGAAACCTTTCAAGATTGATACAACCTTCCAGAACTTATACCCTGCTGGCAAAGCCTTTAAGGATTCATGTTTACCTCTATATCAACGTGATGAGGCATTTGAATGGGATTGTCAGTTAAATTACTCAATGGATATGGAAGACTATATTAGGATTTTTCCACATTTGCAACAGAGAACATCAAAGGAGTAGCCAGGATTAGAAACTGATATACCTCTTTTCTTGTCTCACTACCAATTCTAATCATGTAAAATAAATAATAAATCATAAGGTTCCCTACCTGTGGACAAAGAGAGATATGCCATATATATTTTATTAGGAGATAATTAAAAAGGATGATATTTTTTCTTGAAAACAAGAGCCTGATTTCTCATAGCTAGACCTGCTCCATTGTGTTCAAGTGAAGTTTTTCAAAATGATTGTTGTTTATTCAGATTTTTTTCTCCTAAAATTGTTCATATTCTTTGACAACTTATTTATTGGGGAAAGACTTGTGGTGCTATATATTTGTGTCCACTTCCACTATGGATATTTTTCTTTTGCCTCCTTGGAATATACACTTAACAGTGTGAAATTAAAGGAAATGAATGTTTTGGTCATTTTTAAAGGATAATTACAAATAACTTTCCAGCATGGTTGGACCAGGTCAGACCTCCACCAATCATGTGCCTGTCCTTCCACAGTCCCTCCATTATAGACTATTTTCCTCTATTGTCATCTTTGCCAAGTTGCTGAGTAAGAGGTGAAACCTCAGAGTTTTTTAAGTTTGCATTTCTTTTATTATTAGTGATTTGGAGAAATAATTTCATATCCAAAAAATAGCACTGGAAAGAAAGTCTATTGAATGGAGTTGGCTGAAAAAAATGTGGTATATGAATAGAATGGAATATTGTTGTGCAATTAGAAAAGACAAATATGAGGATTTCAATGAACAGGGGAAGAACTGTACAAACTGATACAAAGTGAAGTAAGAAGAACTACAAAACAATATATACAATACCACCTATAATATAAATGAAAACATTACTATAATAAAACAAAATGCTATATAACTATAGTGACTTATGCAAGCCTCAGGAGCAAAATAAAGAAATGAACCTCTTTCCTGTACTTAGAGAGGTGTTAGACTATGAGTGGAAAATGCCATAAGTAAGCTCTCAGATGAAGACACTGTCATTGCTAATTTTGCTTACTTATTTTTCCTCGCTACAAGAGAAGGCTAGGGTGAGTGAGTGGAAGGTTCTGGTTGTAGAATATATCCAGAAATGATTTTATATAAAAACAAAAAACATCTATAAAACTGATTTTAAAAAGAAGAAGAAGAAGAAGAAGAAAGAAGAGGAAGAAGAAGAAGAAGAAGAAGAAGAAGAAGAAGAAGAAGAAGAAGA